>NC_142929.1:184261315-184383815 GCF_046866305.1 Octopus bimaculoides | reverse complement strand
TCACAACTATAAGGTTGCTCAGCAACGCTGGTGATTATGCTATTACGTCAAATGATCGGTAGTTATTGAGCATCAGGGAAAATATTACCATACAACCTATCAAGAACATCACAAGCTGCTAATGCGATTTGTGTAACATATCGGAGGGTAAAGTGGGGATCCTTTTTGCATCGCGTCTTAAAATATAACGTAACGGTCGGTCCATATGTATTCTCTCCTAATGTGCACAATGACTGAACTATAGTTGCTAATCGAGGCTTTTACGTAAAATGTATATGTGACATGACGTGGCAATGGATTACACTGAAATATTCTGCACACACACACACAAACATATGCGTGTGCGCGTATATGTGTGTATACATATTTACATAGATATATATATACATACATACATACATACACACACACACATTTGTATATATATATAATTTATTAATGAGGGTAGAAATTGATATTAATCAATTAAAACCAGTGGTCTTGCATATTTAAAAAAATCCGAAGATTAAAATTATATTAATACAAAAATAAGAGGAATGACCAGCAAATATATATATAAACATATATTGTTTATGCATATATATGCACATGTATGTACATACTTTCATCTACATGTACATATAGATACATAACTGGGTACATGACGTGGGAAAAGAACATGGACAAAATAATAAACAAGGTGCAACAAACAAGCAAGTCACATAGAAACATCTCCTTCATCAGCTGCCACCATTAAAACACCGGCGTTTCGAAGAATTAAGGCAGAACGCATCGTTGAAATGGTTCTTCCCACGAACACAAATTAAATTATTTTCGTGTAGGCTAGTGGTGGACGGAAAACAAGACAGGAAAACGAAACGGTGAATAAACAAACAAGGAAAAAGGCTGTACAGTCAGACGTGAGGTGTGTATGTATTGAACGCTGTGGAGCACGAACAGGAGGGGCAAAGAAGTACGTGCGAGCTTGGGAAGTCGAAGAACGAAAAGAAATAGCAGCCGGACACACGTGACCAAGGCTGTGTAAAGAGAAAGAGTAGCACAGGGAAAGGAAGTAGAATAAAAGTGAGCAACGAGAGGTAGAGAGAGAGAGAGATAGTAGTAGTAGTAACGGTGAGAGTCGAAGGACGAGTAACAAGAAATATATAGAGAGAGAGACAGTAGTAACATGTAAAGGCGAAGAACAGTAGAGGCAAGAATGAGAGGGGGCGATAGATATAGAGATAGAGAGAGTCGCGTTAGAAAAATAGTTAAATCTTACTGTATAAAGGTTAACGCGTGGGTTCTGTCGTGATACAAACAATATGTGAGTATATGCATATATATGTACATGTATGTACATACCTTCATCTACATGTACATATAGATACATAACTGGGTACATGACGTGGCAAAAGAACATGGACAAAATAATAAAGAAGGTACAGCAAACAAACAAGCCACATAGAAACATCTCCTTCATCAGCTGCCACCATTAAAACACCGGCGTTTCGAAGAATCAAGGCAGTACGCATCGTTGAAATGGTTCTTCCCACGAACACAAATTAAATTATTTTCGTGGAGGGTAGTGGCGGACGGAAAACAAGACAGGAAAACGAAACGGTGAATAAACAAACAAGCAAAAAGGCTGTACAGTCAATATATATATATATGTATATATATATATATATATATATATATATATATATATATATATATATATATATATATATATATATATATATATATATATATATATATATATATATATATATATATATATATATATATATATATATATATAATCAAAAGATTAAATGTGGCACTTAAAATGCTTGAGGCACCAGAATTTGGTAGGATAAAAACCAAAAACAAACTCAAGAGATTTGGTGAATAAAATTTGAAGTTAAGTCAGTGCTTCATTGTATAATTCTATTTATACTGTAGAATAGATACGTTTTTTTAATACCTTGACCATAATTCCCTTACCTTAATTTTTTTCCAAATTCTTACCACTCCTTAGGGTATTGCCCTTCCATTTCCTATTAAAAAAGTTTTTTTTTATTTCTCTCATGCTTGATTTACCCCTAACCTGCTGTCCACCACTACTTAACCTGCCTTCCTCTAAATTTGAAATTACTACTATCCCTCCAATTAGATTTTAAATTCTTGTTTGATTCACTTGTCTGTGAAACAGCAGCATAGTCGAAATGTGTTTTCTTCTCTTACTCTTGTTTTTTGCAAACATCTTCAAAATGACTTTCTAAAATGAAATTCCATTATGCAGCTGAGGAGTACATTTTCATTGTATTTTCTGTAGTGTTCTCACTACATGAATAAATGGAGCTTGTACGAAACGTACGTACTGCTATAACCTATTGAATTTTTGTTGCTTAACTTCAAATATATATATATATATATATATATATATATATATACTTTATTTAAAAGCATCAGAAATATAACAAAAAATCGTTACTCTGAGTTTCACGTTCCCGTTCATCGGACAGTTTTGTTAGAAATGGAGGAAGGATAACAATGCAATCGAAAGTAATATAAAATTTAAAATTTAAAACACATGGATTCGTCTGATTGGTTGTTTCAAATAAGGGCCATGGATTGGTCGTTTCAATTAACGGTCAATGATGTGTAATTCACAGACCAAATAAATTTAATACAGATTCACCATATTAGAAAAATATCGAAGAAAACCTTAAATTGAAAAATGGGCTCCAAATACATATTATAGATAATTAATTATATTCGAATTAACGCTTTGAAATCAAATCAATAAAATAAAGCATACGCTGCATTCAAAATAAAATAAAATAAAATAAAATAAAATACAATAGCGTGTATGTATACAAGGCTATCCACAACATATATATATATATATCTACATATAAATATATACATCGAAATATGCAGCTGCATACGCACAGACAATCTACGTATATAGGTCTATATTTACAAGGCACAGATATATACATAAGTACAAATCTACACACATATACGTACACACGCATATAAGCTTGCGCATGGAAAACCTATGCACTGGTAACGACAATTGTATCTTAATCAATGGAATGGAGGGGTAAAGAGTAACGTATCTATAATAACGTTAAATATGGGAAAGGGGGTGGCGGGGGGAATGTAGTTGTCATAAAAAAGGGAAAGGAGAAAGAAAGAGAATAAAGAAAGAAAGAAAGAAATGGAAAAAAAGGAAGAAAAGAGAAGAGAGAAAGGCTGGGGATAGGAAGGAAGAAGTAGAGAGAGAAAATAAGCAAGAACATATAGTGAACGTGCATAAACATTTAGATTGCGCATATGCGCGTATACAAAAATGTATATAGCATCACGCATATAGATACATATGCTGATATGTACGCAAATAGTTACGATCATAACCTTGTGCATGCGCATGTACACATACAAGTATATGTGAGTGTGAACCTATTACTCTACCTCTGGTATTTCAGTACTCTTTTTTCCACCTTGCTGCACATTTCATGCGCTTACTCCGGTATATATATATATATATATATATATATATATATATATATATATATATATATATATATATATATATATATATATATATATATATATATATATATATATATATATATATATATATGTATGTATGTGTGTATATATATATAAGGATAAGGCCGTTATTTAAAATAACGATCATATCAACTAGCCAGAATGGGAAGAAAAGCCTTGTAGATAATAATTACTATTAAAGTTATAATTGAGGGTATCTAAGATACCACCATGCTAGAAATGGCAGTCAAAGACTTACTTCAAAACCACATCAAGTATTCATACCTTGTGTTGTATGATTACTAGATGTGGTTTTGGAGTCTGGCTTTAACTGCCATGTCTAGCATAGTGGTATCTTAGATACTCTCAATTATAATTTATATGTGTATATCTATATATATATATATATATATATATGTGTGTGTGTGTGTGTGTGTGTGTGTGTGTGTATGTGTGTGTGTATGTGCTTATATGTAGATATACCTCTGTGTATGCGTGTGTGTGTGTATTAATAATGAATTACTCAGTTAAGATTTTTTTAATAAACTGTCGCTAGCAATACATATTGACAACAGAATACCAGAAGAACGCGTTCTTCATGAAGTCATTACTAAATCACGATGCATTAATTTATCAATCTAAAATAAATTTTACCATGTAATTCTGATCATTTTACTTATTACTAACAGAAATATTTCTTTATTGGCACAATGCTACCTGTTTTTCTTTTTGTTAGACATTCATTAATGTCAAACTATCTTCATTTCATTTTAATCAGCACAAGGTATTTGTTTTTTTACCGATTTTTATCCAATTTATTTTTACAGTTTTTGTGGTTTATATAACGAGAAACAGTGTCACCTTTAGTGAATGGAAGCTGTTTATGACCACAAACCCAAGTGCTAGACCGGTTCTTCATCCATTGATTCTTAATTTATAAATTCCCCGTGGGAATTTTATCAGAGAATCATTTTGGTACAGTTTGGTGCCCATTCTCAGATATAATAGTTGATCCGAATTATTGAATTAAAAATTGATATTTTACAATATAGTTTGGTGTGTAGGGGTTGTTGTTGCGTTAATGAATTTGTTTTAGTTATATTTTATTATCAATGATGTAGAGTGATGTTCATCTATATCAATCACGTTCACTTGCATAAGCATTATACGTTTCAATTCTAAATGTCTCAAGAATAAATATAGATAGTTAACTGTAAGTGTTGATCACATTGATGGCCGAAGCTGCAGCGACGATCTGCTTCTTGACTGAAGATTGAAAGATCTGCCAAATGTTCCTTCTTTGTTTTTTTTTTTTTTACAGTCGTTTTTTTTGTATCACCTACTGTCCGAACGTTTTGTTGTCGCCTGTTACATTCTTGTTCTATTTTTTGTTTTGATTTTTTGATATATACATATAGCGGCGCACGCACACGTTTGGTCTCCTGCATGTAAGCACGCACACACACACACACACACACACACACACACACACACATACACACACACACACACACACACACACATACATTCTGTATGACTCTTTCTTTAGTCTCTTTCATATTTTCTTCGTTCCTTGCACTTTTCTTTTTCTCGCTTCCACCCTCTCTCACAGTTCTTGGCACTCCTTTCATTCTGATCCCTTTCCTTCCTCTTTATCTCAGTCTGTCCTTTTCCTTTATTTCTCTCTTTCCCGTCCCTCCCTAATTCTTCAATTCCTCTATCCACTACCTCTCTCCACTCCTACTACCTGACCGGTGTTCGGCCATGCCCCATCTTTCTTTCTTGGTTCGACTACCATCCGTGCAGCTAGGAATACAATAGGGAGCGAGAGAAAAAGAATAAGTAGAAAGGCTAGAACAGAAGTGAGAGGGTGATATATATATACATATACATGTATATATATATATATATATATATATATATATATATATATATATATATATATATATATATATATATATATATATATATATATTAATAAATTATAGGGTGGCAAAGAAAATTTTAGAAATTTTATTTACCACCAGTGGTCTAGCGAGAGTAAAAACAGTCAATAGACTATGTATTATTCATTAGAAATGCAGAGACGCCTATAATAGGACATCTACTCGCTAGAAATAGCAGCAAATATATACAGAATATAGATTGGTAAAAGTTTTTATTTTTCATTTCCTTTCGAAATTATCCCTAACTTTTGTGGTATATATATATATATATATATATATATATATATATATATATATATATATATATATATATATATATATATATATATATATGTATGTGTGCGTGGGTGTGTTCGTGTGTTTGTGTCTGCCCCACGTCACTGCTTGACAACTGGTAACTGGTATTGTTGCATTTACGTGCTCGTAACCTAGCGGTACGGCAAAGACTTCATAGAATATGTATCAGGCTTCGAGTGGAGTTCCATTTACTTATGTATAGCCCAACTAACGCAAGTCTGTACAGAATACCACCACCAAAAATGATGTTACAAGTAATCAATATTAAATAACCGTACATTGTATTGATGCTAAACAAAAAGAAGAAAATGTAATTGAAATTGAAAATTAGTGTCAATCATGTTAAATGTACGAAATTAATTATATTTCTTACTCTTTTCTTCTGTGTGGGAATAAATGAATTGTTTTTCTTCGGAGAACGTTTATATAGAAAAAAGAAGATAATAATAATGAAATGTTTACTCCCTTACTTCGATTAAATACTACCTATGAAATTAATCAACTTCGTTTCAACCAACTTCACTGAATTATTTGTACGTATGCATGTACACTCATATATACGAAGACAGACAGACAAACAGACACACAAACACACATACATTGTTGTAATAATAAAACCAAAACAAATAATGATATTTTGAAATCATTTGATAAGCACGATTCAGGTTTGCGTAATAGATGATAGGAAATGCATAATTTCGTTAACCTTCAGTTAAGGCATTTCATATCTATATTACCAATAGTAAACAGCGAATCGTTTACTATAGAGAATACAGCGAATGCAATGAATTTCATATAATTCCCATGGCTGACACTAAATATTTTATAATCTTCCTTCCTTCTTTCTTGAATACAACTATTATAGTGTCACTTCATAATGTAATCAAGTAGCCCCTCCCGCAAAATTGCTGGCCTTATTACGCATAAAGCGGGGAGCTAGCAGGAACGAAGACACTCCGGGCTAAATGTCTAGCGGAATTTAGTCCGCCATTACTTTCTCAGTTCAAATGCCATCGAGTGGACTTTGCCTTTCATTCTTTCGGGGTCGATAAAATAAGTACGAGGAGTCGATGTATTTGACTTATTCTGTATTCTGAAATTGGTGGCCTTCTGCCAAACGTTGAAAAACAATATTTATCATACATAGTTCATCTACTTATCCTTACTTGCAAATGAAGACAACCACAGCTTGTATGAACTATGATATATATATATATATATATATATATATATATATATATAATAATATCACGGACAAAATCCAAAATTACAGGTAAAAAAACTCAATTAAAATCAATTTATAAAAAATTAAAATTAAATTGACCCTTATAGATAAAGTATATATAAAATATATAGTTTTAGGGAAAATAACCAATTTTCAAGAACTCATCGATGAAAATCCACTATCACATATAGAAAAATTAATAATTAAAAGCACAATAAATGAGTATAATATAATAATACGAAGTAAATATCATAAGATAAAGAAAATAAAAAGATTACACGTGTTTCATAACTAATTTTCAAATAGAAAAGAAATTTAAATCGATTAAAATCAATTGAAATTATCGAAAATAAATTCTATTCAAAAATATAACTACTCGTCAGATATATATATATATATATATATATACAGTAAATTATTCTTTTATTCTTTTACTTGTTTTAGTCATTTTGTATGTAGCCATACTGGAGCACCGCCTTTTAGTCGACGAATTCCAGCCTTGAGCTTATTATTTGTAAGCGTGGTAATTATTCTATCGTTCTTTTGTGCCGAACCGATATGTTACGGAAACTTAAACACACCAAGATCGGTTGTCAAGCGATGGTGAAGAGACAGACTCAGACACAAATATGTGTATATATATATATATATATATATATATATATATATATATATATAAATTCATAAGAGTGGTACAACAAGGTACCGATATTTACTGGACAATAGCACTCTTATGAATTCATATATATACCCTTATAGGGCTATTTTTTGCTGGAAATTGATACGTTTGTATTGAAATATTTTTCATTGATATATATATATATATATATATATATATATATATATAAATATACGATAGGTTTATTTCAGTTTCCGTGTACCAAATCCACTCACAAAGCTTTGGTCGTCTCGAGACTATAGTAAAAGACTGTTGCCCAAAGTGTCATGCAGTGGAATTGAATTCAAAAGCAAGTGGTTCGGAAGCAAGCTTCTTACCTTACAGCCACACCCGCGCCTATTCAATTAATACGCGTATAATAATTCGCTGTGAAAATAGTTGCCGTATTGTTCTTTCCGAAGTAAAACTATTAGAAATTAAATGAAATCAAACCAAGCATCACTGTTTAAAATAATTTGCGATCATATTTATTAAGCACCTTCGTATAAACTCGAACGTGGAAATCTTTTCACTTTGACAAATCTCTTAGTGGAGAAATTTCCATTCCAGAGCATTTGTGTGAAAAAACACTGAACTTGACAATAAAAGGCGTTTCTGCTTCGTTACAAATCCCTAGGCCGTAGCCAATGATGGACGATTTTTTAATGGTGAGAAAACTCACAGTTCATTTTTGACTTCTAACCTATGAAGTGTTTGTGATTCCTCAATAGGATTTATTTTCGCAATGTGGCTCCATATATACATATTATATTTATTGCGTGTAACACATATATTCATAAAAAACGGTATATTGGCAATCTACTTGCTATTATTATTATTATTATTATTATTATTGTTATTATTATTATTATTATTATTATTATTATTATTATTATTATTATTATTATAGCAAGTATTATAAATTCTTCCTGTGTTATATTGCTTTACTCTTACTCTCTTCTACTCTTTTACTTGATTCAGTCATTTGACTGCAGCCATGCTGGAGCACCGCCTTTAGTCGAGAAAATCGCCCCCAGGACTTATTTCTTTGTAAGCCTAGTACTTATTCTACCGGTCTCTGTTTGCCGAACAGCTAAGTTACGGGGACATAGACACACCAGCATCGGTTCTCAAGCGATGTGGGGGGGCACACATAGACACACATACATACATATATATATATATATATATACATATATATATATATATATATATATATATATATATATATATATATATATATATATATATATATATATGTATATATATATATATATATATATATATATATATATATATATATATATATATATATATATATATATATATATATATATATATATATATATATATATATATATATATATATATATATATATATATATATATATGTATATATATATACATACATATATACGACGGGCTTCTTTCAGTTTCCGTCTACCAAATCCACTCAAAAGGCCTTGGTCGACCCGAGGCTATAGTAGAAGACACTTGCCCAAGGTGCCACGGAGTGGGACTGAACCCGGACCATGTGGTTGTTAAGGAAGCTACTTACCACACAGCCACTCCTGCGCCTTTCTGAAATATATTACTGATACACTACCTGGATCAGTTATAGAGACAATTAGATGCTATTTATTCTACAGGGACCGGCACTTAGAAGAGTAATATTAGGAATATACTGTAGCAAATAATTTTTTTTTCTTCTGTGACTACCTAGACCATTCAGCATGTGGGCCCTCAATAATGCTATCAGACAACCTAGGAACAGAAGAAACACCTCACTGAGAACATTATGTCTTCTGACGGACATACAAAACAATGTAGACCTGCAATAAGTATGACGGGGTGATGAAGGTTTGAATGGGCTTAGTGTTCAGCACAGGATAGCTAACGTTATTTTCTAAGGGGAGAAGGGCCACTTTGAGTCTTTTTAGAGATGGTGTCCCGATAAAAAAACTGATGGTTGTGACACCTTACCGACCCTTCTGCACGAGAGTAATGAATACTAGAATTAACAGCGTAAATGAGGACGGAATTACAAGTAACAGGCTTTCGTCCGGCAGGTGCCCTGTGGGTGAGCAACACAGCCCCGGTAGTCATTATGCGGCTGCTAGAACTAAATGGACTAAGACGATGAATATAACAGTTATGGAATGTTATTTTTTGAGCAGACCTACTGATAACGAAGGAAGACCCGTAAGAGGATATAATAAGAGGATGCATAACATATGGATGGTGAAGCATCTTTTTCTCGCACCCCTTATCTCATATCCCTTCATTCTCACTTACCCTCCTCTTTTACCTTACTCTGACCCTTTCCTTTTTCTTTCTCGTCCCTACCTAATTCTTCTATCCCTCTGCCCCTCTCCTCTCGTTCCACGTGACCGGTGTCTCGCCAAGCTTGACCTGTCTTTCGTGGTTCAACTACCATCCGTGTAGCATCTCTTATATCCCTTCCCATGACTTTCATCTCCTAGGTCCCTGCCGTAAGATGTTACGGTAGAGACTCTGTAACCAGGCTGACAGTACTAGAACTCGATGACATTAGGAAGAGGGTGATGAACGAAAAGACGGGGAACGATGCAGAAGTAGATACAGAGAATGATGACGATGACCGGGAGATGCATAATTTCTCAAGCCCTGAGTGTAGAGAAAGACTAAATGATGAAGACAAAGGAATGATCGAATATGTTATTAATATCATTGAGAAAAAGCTGGATATGGAAATAATTGAATTCAGGAAAAGAGATAGAAATTTACTCAGCGGGTAGACCCTTAAGGTGAATAATATACTGAAAGAAATCAAGATTAATAATACATCCGGGACGAAAAGATTGATTAAAGCCTGCATCATCTATATTGAAAATAAAGTAGGCCTCGAACCAAACCGTAAATGTGGGAATGAAGAAAAAACCCTGGGGAAAAGAATAAAACAATCAATGAAGGAACTACGAAAACATATCAACACTTTGAAAAGAAAAGAAAAAAAAGTGAAATCAAGAGGGAAGAAAAATATCAGGAACTAGAATGCAGGATAAAGTAAAAGGGGCTAGATGTAGTTTTTGAAGAGCTGAAATAAAGATTGCAGCCTAAAGCGACATCGATCAAGAGATGTGACAAAACAATTGAAAATTTATAATCAACAGATTGTTCCATCACGGCCAGAAAAGGGTTTATCAATAGCGGAATAGAGCGATTAACATCAGTGAGAGAGCAGAGGCTGTAGAAAGTAAAAGGATTTTGGAGTGACATCTGAGATAATGGAAGAAAGCAGAACAAAGATGCTAGATGGCTTAAGTAATTTAGGTCGGCAAAATATAAAGTGAAACTGCAATATTAGAATAGCGACTGAAATGGTAACCGAACAAAGACCCTAAACTGGAAATGCCCAGGATCGGATAGGGTATAAGGTTATTTGCTGAAAGATTTCCCAGCACTAAACTGGAGAATAGCCATACAAACGGATAAAATGAACAACAACGGTGTACACATCCCAAAGTGAATGACCACAGGCAAAACAATTCTTTGTCAAAATGATCGCGGCAAAAGCAATGCAGTGGATAGCTACCGGCATATTACCTGTCTACTCCTGATGTAGAAGCTTATCAAAGGAATAATATCTAATTACGTGTATAACTTCCTGAAATAGATGGAACAAAAAGGCTGAGGGACAAAAGACTAACTTTTGATAGACGTAATGTTACTGAAGAAAAGATTTACTAATCTGGGCATGGCGTGGATCGATCATAAGAAAGCGTATGATATGGTCCCACATGCCTGGGTTTTAGCAAGTCTTGAGCTGGTACAGGTGTCTTATTACATGTGCAATTTTATTAAGAGATCAATGAAGAACTGGAATACAGACATCACTTCATATGGAAATTTTTTGGCAACATTTAACATCAAGAGAGCTATATTTCAAGAAGATAGCCTATCACCATTGCTGTTTGTGATTTGTATAATATACCTCACATAAATACTACAGAAAGTGACAGAAGGGTACACCTTGAAAAGTGGAAGAAAATGAAACCATCTGTTATATATGAGTGATTTAAAGATCTTCGGAAAGACTGCAGTGAAATAAATGACTTAGTTTCAACAGTGCAGATACTCAGCCAGGTTATCGGAAAGAAGTTTGGGACTAAAATGTATGGTATGCTTAAAATAAAAAAAAAGGCAAATTAGTGTCCACTGATGGTGTAAAACTACACAACGCCACGAAAATCAAGGATATTGAGACTAATGGATATTAAATATCTGGGGATTTTAGAATATGTCTGAATCAAGAAAAATGAAATGAAAGAAAGCTTTAGACGAGAATAGCTCAGAAGAACCAAGTCAATTATGGGAAGTAGACTCAATGGAAAAAAAGATTAGGGCAATGGACACATGCGCTTTTTCCCTAATGCTATACGGTGCACGTGTTGTTAGGTGTACAAAGAACAAGCTTGGGGAAATGGACAGGAAAACTAGAAAAGTGATGACAATTAACAAGGAACTACACCGCAAAAGTGATACTGATAGACTGTATGTTCCTAGGAACAGCGGAAGAAGAGGCCTCATAGGATGCAAGATCTGTGTTAGGATGGTACATTAAATAGCGCCACACCGGAGAGTTTGGTCCAATCAAATCGATCCCAGTACACTTTTTAAGCCTGTTACAATTTCTGTCGAGATCTATTGCCGAGCCTCTAATTTACAAGGACATAAACAAATTAACATCAGTTGTCAAGTGGTTGTTAGGGTCAAACGCAGTATAGTACGTATATTTTAAAAGTTGGCAAGTCACAGTATTTCGTTTGCAACCAATTCTATAGAAAGTCTTGGGAGAAAAACTTTAAACTAAAAACATCGCACTGCTAACACAAGGTACGACACAATATTGACTTGTAAACCTATAATATACTTGGTTGTATATTACGATTTCAAAACGAAATACTGTATCCTTGCTAGCAATTAAATATAAGTACCAGTGGCCAGAAATGGAATTTATGTGCAGATTGTTCTATCCAGCTACGTTAGACCGCTAAGCCTAGTGGGTATTTGAGCAATACATTCATGGATAATTGTTGGATTAGATTCGATACTGATGAAATTGAATTAACCCTTGAAACATGCATATACACCCATTATATTTTATAAGATAAACTTAAGAATGAACATATCTCTCTGTTAACACAAACGGAGGCACAATATTGAGTTGTAAACCTGTGATATATATAGTAGTGTACTACGGTTCCAAAACAAAATACTCTGGACTAGCCAGCAATTAAACGAATGCAGTTGATGTTAATTTTACAAATCTGCAGGAGGAATGCATGGAATAATGATATGATCTCTTAGAAGAATAAATACTGCTAGGTTTTTAATATGGAACTCGGATTAGAAATCACAGAACAGAGGAAAGGAGAGTGTCATGTACCAAGATAAGATAAGATTTTATGCATTTAAAAATCTCCGAAACACATTGTGATAAAGAATGAGTGGAGTGATTAGTGTGCAAAGCGACGTTATTGAAGCGTCACTGTATGTTCTCTTATTTTCATATACTTCTTACAAATAATTCTAATACGATTTTTAATTTCAAAATTATTATATATTTATTTCCTAAACTTTTATTATAATTTATTTCATAATATTTCGACCTCACCTAATCTAAATTTACAATCATTATTTTGCGCTGACATTAATAAAGTGAATGCCATAAACCTCATATTCCATCATTTATAATTAAGTTACAATAATTCAGATATTATTCTATATTTCCGCCTATTTCCACTTATCGTTTCGCATCATTGTTTTTATGCTCTAGTTAAATGAAACCAGTGAAACGATACTCATATTTTATTGATATGATGTGTTTGTATAAAATATCAATCAAATTAAACTTCCGATTCACTTAGTCAATTTCTAATAAACGTAAGTTTTACAATATATGCATCAGCATAATGCAACTGTAGATCGTGACATCCTGAGTTCGAGACTAGAAGAATATCATGCAAATGCATCATTGAACATGTATCGGCTAGAACTGAGTGAGGTCAACCGTGATATATTACGAGTAATTCAACAAGTTTCTGCAAGGGATTCAGCAAGGTCTCTCGGTCTACTCCAAACACTACTCAATTCTATCACTTATTGGATACGTCATTAAATCCATTAGATAATTGTCTCAAATGTTTGGAGTGAGTAATTTTGAGGAGGGGTTAAGTTGATTAAATCGACTACAGTACTCAACCCACCGACTCTGAATGGATGAAAGGAAAGTCAACCTCGACGGAATTTGAACTCAGAGCGTAGGGACAAAGGAAATGCCACAGAGCATTTTGCTCAGCGTGTTGACGATTCTGCAAGCTCGCAGCCTTCGAGCCATTAGATAATGCAATCTGTAATATAAAAATGCGTACTGGCCCTTGTTGTAACGTCTTCATTATAAGTTCACAGCTGATAACAAGAAAAGAAGGCCCGATATTGAACGCAAGATATCCCATATAGTTTTTCTAATATCAGAAGTTATACAAGTTGTACAGCAAAGTAACTATCCGGCAGGGAATAGCACGTAGTTGAAACGTTAATATAAGGGCACCAATCTAACGCGAATTTACATCCTATTACATATCCTCAATGTTATATTTCACTAGACAACCTACTCAATAGGCACAATCCTTCTAACTGTAAACGTCTTGTCAGAAAAAGTTAAGTGTAACCACTGCTGCCGAGAAACTGCTATAAGGCTGTCTCTTGTTTGGTGGTTATGCAGTACAGTGCTTTTTTGTGTATTTTACCTTAATATATACATACATGGTGGAGCTTTTCTTCAAGCACTATTTCAAAACAATCCCCATTGTCGCGGCGTGAATTTACATGTGTAATAACAAATTCCACGGTGTAATGAATTCCCAATAACATCAATATTATTTCAATATTGATTGAAATTACTTTCTATTGATATTAAGGAGCTAGTTGTCAATGAAATCTAATAGAAACAAATATATATTTTATGAAGGATATAATTTAAATGGAAGAAATCAAAAATGTTTCATTAAATCCACCGTTCCTAAGAATGTTGTCAAAGAATATGTCCGCATATAAATTGGCTAACATTTCATGAATGACAGATAAAGAAAATGAATCCAGTATAAACATTTGCCAAAGAGTACAGTGTTCATATGGAACAAGCAGTTTTTCAATCGACGTCATCTTTGTATTATGACTAGCAAGAAATACCAAAGTAGAATGGGTATAAAATGTATGATCCCATTTTTGTAATTGGGGAATAGTAGAATCCGTGACCCATTTATGGTTTGACTATTTTGGGGTTTCTTTTGTTTATTGCTTATTTTGCGAATATACCATAAAATGCATAAGGTTGCCTAAATTGTTGAATTATTAGATATAGAAGAAATGATAAAAATCTAATACTTTATATATAATCATATAAACGTATTACTTTATAACTAATATTTCTCATGAAATAAAGGACTAATAACTTCTAAAAATGGGCATGCACTTCCATAGTGTGACACCATTACATGCTATTGGTCACACTGTTTATTTTGATTGAGTGAGAAACACCCAGATATTTGGTTTGATAGAAATATTTTGAAAAGTAGTTGTAATCGCGCATTTGTGTAGATATCACCACTAGTAACGAAAATCAAAACATGTCCTGTATGATTCAAGGAAGAAGCCTGCATGACTTGCTCTCAGCATATTAATATAACAGAATTAACGTTTCGATATATCGTCAATCAGTATTCCTATATCTCGAGTCCAATCGTAGATTGCTGGATACTGAATAACTATCATCCGTTTAGCATATGACACGTCAATGTTGCAAGATTCATGATAACTTCATATGAATTCATCTGAAATATTATACTATTCATAAAGGATTAAGTTATAACATCTAGTAAAATTAGTTTATAACGTAACTGCTGTCAAACAGTTATTCCCATTTAGTTGCAATTACTAAATGTTAATTGTACGATGTCAGGACAAGATGTAAAGTCTATTATGTTATGTTACAAATATTTATATTTCATGTACAAATTCCATTTATCAAACCCAAGAATTTACATTTTTAGTTTAAAATTTAGTTAAAGTGCATTACAGACAAATAGCGAAACCAATAACAATTTGGGAGTGATACATACATACATACATACATACATACATACATACATACATACAAACATACATACATACATACATACATACATGCATACGTACATACATATATAGCGAGAAAAGAGAGGGAGAGAGAGAGAGAGAGAGAGAGAGAGAGAGAGAGAGAGAGACAGAAACAGAGGGACGGGTGAGGGAGAAGGGGAAAGTTGGGGAATAGTGAGAGTGGTAAGTGAGATTAAGGTTTATAAATGCTGCCAAAGGCTATGCGTTGCATAAATCTACATAAGAGTTCATGAGCTCAAGATAGCTTCCATTTATATACACGAACTTAGTATGAAGTCAATAAACACATCAATATATGGCATAATATTCGCCAGTTACCTCCGGTTTCATTATTCCTTTCACCATCTAAGAATCGATATGAAGTAAAACAACACAAAGATACATATATCTGAAATCGGTTATATGCAACCTTAACAAATTCTGACACGTAAAAGACTAAACTAAAGAAATATAACTTGTAATTCTATATAATTATGCCTGCATATAGATAGACATGCATATATAACCAGAATTGTGATTTTCATCATTGCTTCATTTCAATATTGTAGTTATTGTTTACGTTCTTATTATTAATGTTACACAATTACAGCTGCGTCATTCACTGCATCATCATCATTACCAGCGTATGAGCATACGCAGATGCTTGTATATGCATTCGTACGTATGTTGCTTATTAACTGTTTATCTTTCATTTGTATTTCTATTTTATTTGTCTTATGAGGTGCTTACTTACCATGCCGGTCCTATGAGGAGTATCTTCCGACTGTATCTATAGCGTGCCGTCATGTACTCTGGAATACTGAAAAACAAATGTAGCAGATGAAATAAAATAGTATGTAGTCAAAACCCATGTTATTTTCTCTTATAGTTGCTGAGTTTTTTGTATTACGTCATAGACCACTCTCAAAAACGGAGGACCCGTGTGTACGCGCAGCGGTGGGAGTTTGGCAACGTTTGCATCAGAGCTGAACCTCGAATAGTTTAAATGTAATAGGTCGAACGCATCAAATCTTTAGTATATTTTTTTTTACTCCCTTGCAGTCATTAAACTGCAGACATACTGGGGCACTCCCTCGAAGGTTTTGGCCGAGAAATACCGAACCCCTGTACTTATTTTTAACTGTAGTACATAAATCGGTTTCTTTTAACACAACCGTTAACTTTCGGGACGTAAAGAAAGCCACACAGGTCCTCAAGTCGCGATGGAGGACAAGCACAAAGACAAACAAACACAAACACAAATACACATACATACATACATACATACATACATACATACATGCATACATACATACATACAAATTTACACATGTACATACAAACAAAAATACGCTGTTGATGTTGAAATTCCAACGAAGGAGCTTTGGAACTAGGTTAGAAACCGGCTCATTCTCTATTGGTAAGAAATCTTGGAATAAAACTTAATAATCACATACATACATACATACATAAGTGCATACATACATAACAGAAGTGCTCTTTTCACCATCCTTTTAAAAAGTCCATTCACACGGCACACACAAGCATTAACAAAAACACAATATTATAAATCCATTTCAGAAGGTTTTTACCGGACATTTTCGAAATCGCGATCCTACAACAGCGAATGCGCTGTCCTAACCACTGGGCCAATGCACCTCCCCAACATATGCCATGTGTTAATCCTACACGTCTTATTATTATAGCAAGTATCAGGCTTATGTTTAATACTGTCATGATATGATACCACTTGACCATAATCCGTTTCAGGATTACATTGATATATTATGCATTTCTTTGGAATATCGTTTTGTTGCCGAAAAAATTAGACATTAATGGATATGTTTTTAACCATGTTTTTAACATAGAGGAACTATGGACATATTGTAGATTTTTGTTTGGCTTATAGTAAGGGCGTTATCGTTGTAAGATTAAATCTAAAGTTATGTCTGGAAAATTAACAGCGTTATTTCCCTCTACGAACGAGATTGTTAAATTAAGATTTTGGAAAATGTTGAGTAATTTCTTTTTTTATTTTTTCTAGGGACTGCTAATAATAGTGAGTAGGTTATCATCACAAGGCAAACCTCCACCAATATATGGGGAAATTTTCTGGAGTTCTTATACAAGGTATAAATAAAGCCACACGATCGGGTTAGCTCATTGTCACTTCAAAGGCATTATTACGGCTAAGCGGGACATTAAATACTCCTAGAAACATATCAGAGTACGCATAGCCGTGAGGATAATATCAATTCCCTCGTTAATAATTGAGGGCCTTACTCAGTGGAATAAGGAGATATCAAGAAATAATAATTGTCTGTGTATTTAGCGGAACAGGAGATATCGAAGATTGATTATTGTCTATGTCGAACTGGAGGAATGATATATATCTTACAGCTTAATGGACCGATTAATAATTTCGCTAGAATTATCCAAGAAGTTCAAATTGGTGAAGTGTGTAATTTTAGTTGTTATCCTATCTGGCATGACCTTATTTATTCTGCCTAGATCAGAATTTGAGGAGCACATGAACCTAACAGAGGGTTTAAGTAAAAAATAAGTTTGGGGTTCTTCTGACTAAAATGAGGGTCTCTAATCTTGAAGCCTTCAGTTCAATCGTCTATGTTTAGGGTTTTACTCAGAACAACCGTAATACCCCGTAGCGTAGCGTAATCTTTTATAGTTATTATTTAGCTCTTTTCTTTGCAAATCTAGATACATGATGGGTTCTATGCACGTAATATTTCCTCAGTCTTGTGCACGGTCACATGCAATTTGTAAGATTTCTGAATCTGGTTAACAATATCTCTCTCGTTTTGTTGGAAGGGGCTCGTACAAATACACACACGCACACACACACACACACACACACACACACAGATACACACACACATATACTTACACACACACACACGCACACACACATACACACACACACAAACACACGCAAACACACACACACACATATATATAATATTTATATATATGTATATATATATATATATATATATATATATATATACATATATATATATATACACACACATATATGTATGTACGTATATATATATATATATATATATATATTTATATATAGCAATAAGAAAGTAAGGGGGGATCAATAGGTGGTATTCATCAACTTGCAGACATTGTATTGGGTCAATTTACTTGTTTATTTGTTTACTAAATGGACAATAATAACAATGTACAAACACATGTGACATATTATATCATATCAGTAATTATAAAAATGACATATAGTGACAGAAAATATCTCTAAAATATCTGCCAATATACCCGTTTTCAATAATAACGGTGTTTTCTATAATTGAGTCTTATGTAAGGCAGGATATAAAGAACAAATTATGTATTACAACCATCTTGATCCGGGTTCTAACTCTAATTATCTAGATGATAGTAATTATGATACTACTACTACTACTACTACTACTACTACTACTACTACTACTACTACTACTACTAATAATAATAATAATAATAACACTAATAATACTCATATTACTTCTCCCATAGACAATAATCCGGATAATAACCTCTTATATCAAAATAGCCAAAGTCCTTATCTTCGAAAAGTGTAAGGGAAGTAACTATACTCGCCCATTCTTTTTCTGTAAAATTTAAAAAAAAGTTAGGTTTTTCCATAATAAATCTCTCCATAAATCAAATACCCTAGCAAAAAGATCTAGCTGATTGTTCTATACGGATAACAAGTTAAAAATAATCTTCCCTATATTTTTCGTCAGCTATCGATAGGAACTAACCTAAAAATTCCAGGTACCACTCTATTTTCAACATCTACCGAATCAGAATTGGCTTCTCCAACATCAGTTACCTTCAACAGATTATATGCTCGCATAACAACTATATTCTTAAAACTAAAAGGGTTTCATTTGATAACTGAAATAACATTAATAATAATAACAATAATATCTCCTTACATAATAGTATCAATAGTAATAGTCCTTGTAATTGTGGTCCGAATAAAATTTGTGTTCTCAACGGAAATTGCAGAATTACAATGGCTCTTTACCAATGTAAAATTAACTCTGGATCTAAAAAAATCTTCTATATTGGACTTGCTTCTACAGAACTGAAACGACGTATCGAAAATCACTTTTCCACATTTAAATGTATTCATAAACGTAATTCTACAGGTCATAGTAAACTAATTTGGCATCTCAAAGACTCTAATAAACAGTTGTCTTTAGATTGGAAAATTTTGTCAAAATCAAATCCCCTATGGTAAAAGGAGATCATTCTGCCCTCTTTGTACGGACGAAAAACTATTTATAATCTTTTCCAAACATAAACTGGTCATCACCTACAAAAAACGTGTTTACAGGTGTTTGCATTGGAAATATTTCAGGAATTTCAAATAATATCGAGCCCTTACGTAATAATATCTGCAACTTAATCTTTATTCTTACTTCCCATACCTCCTATTCTTTTCTTCATCGCTCCTTTCCACCTATCATTTATTCTCTGTTTGCTTATACCTCAATTTCTCATTTAGTTTTCTTTCTCTCTTTCTCTTTTCCTTCTCTTCTGTCGCCCTATGACGTCAAATTTCTTCACGGCAATTTGTTAAAAGTACCAGCGTTCCCTATGCAAATTTGCCTTCCATATATGTATATGCGTGTATATATGTGCGCATGTATTTATATACAAGTATATGTGTATATGGGTGCATGTGTGCATGTGTATTTTTATATGTATAGATAGGTATGTGTGTTTATATATATATATATATATATATATATATATATATATATATATATATATATAATATATAGTTTTAGATAAAATAACCAAGTTTCAAGAACTCATCGATGAACATCTACTATCACACACACACACACACACACACACACACACACACACACACACACACACACACACATATATATATATATATATATGTCATATATTGTAGTTTCACACATCTGTTAAAATGACTTATTGATGCACATCGTTGTTTATATCCTCTCTGATAAGATTGATGCATTGTTCCACATTATTCGGCCTCTCGGATTTATCTTAAAGCATCTATCGAAACAGATGTCGGTGATATGGTGATATAAATGATTTAAATATCACCTTGAGTATTTGTCACCATTTTCCATTATTCTTACACACACACACACACACACACACACACACACACACACATATGAAAGAATAATGAAAAATATATATTTCTTCCTAAACGGGACGCCGATGCCTTCCAGGACTTCTTATTTGTACGAGCTGAGTGGACTGGAGCAACGAGAAATAAAATGTTTGCTCAAGAACAAAACGTATCGCCTGCTCTAGAAATCAAAATCACAATCTTACGACATGAATCCAACAGCCTAACCACTAAGCCATGTGTAAGTAGAAGGTCCATAAAACACTTCAGAAAGCACTAACATATAAACAAGCAGATTCTTATTGACACAATTGCACACTATCTCACATAGGTATAAACAGACAAGCAATCACAGGCGAACAATACTCGCATATGTTAATGTTGTCTTTCATATAGCTGCAAGTATATGAAACTATATGCTGATATATTAGCATCTTCCGTTATTGTAATTTAAATTAGCAATAATTACTAAGACTAGTGTATCTAATAACGTTGCTGCTGGCTCATTTATGACACATTGGTAATTATGTTATTAATCATCGTATCCGTCAGAAACTTAAAGATGGTTAGGTCTGCTAATAGACCTTATCTACCGAACACATGTACGGTCAGTCTGTACCGATCAATTAATTCACTTTCATGCCTGCTTTTGATTTATTTGGCCTACACGTTCGTTCATATTTGTAATTTGGTCAGAAATATACTGTTTTGGGCTATATTTACCAGCTGACTTTGTAAACATGTTTTGATATTGAAAACTAAAATATATTAACCTAAGGTCACCATTTTGATTTGTCTATCACGTAGGTGGCACGTTTAACAAATTATATTTTGAATTACATTTGTTTATTGTTGGGTTTAATGAGAAGTAATTATCTTTTAAGACTTCATCTAAGCGAAAGAGAAAGTTACTGTACTGTATACTTGGCGTCTTTTATTTACAAAGATTGTTGTTTTGTTTGCAGTCTGGCTATAATTACATACCGCCGAAGGTAATATATTAAGTGGCAACCAATTTTAACACTCAGCTACCTGAGCAGTGAGCTGGCAGAATCGTTAGCACGCCGGGCGAAATGCTTAGCGGTACCTCGTCTTTTGTCACGTCCTGAGTTCAGATTCCGACAAAGTCGACTTTGCCTTTCATCCTTTTGAGATCGATAAATTAAGTACCAGTTGAGTACTTGGATCGCTGTAATGGAATATCCCCCTCCCCCAAATTCCAGGCATTGTGCCCATAGTAGAACGGATTATTGTTTTATGTTTATATTTACCTAAGTAAATATTTGTTTTTGAAAACATTTATATTAGATTCTGATTGTAAGGAGTTCAATATACAGAGGCGCATTTGGGCGCTGGTTTGCCTAGTCACTGGGGCAATAAATTATATAGCATGCATGATTTCAATTACATTTCTCTCTTCTCTGATGTTGAGTTCAATGACAACCGACTTTACTTCGCCCCCTCTGTCAATAGTAACATTAAAAATTCCGCTTTACATTTGACTAATTTCGGGGTCTCAAACGTAATGCACAAAATGTCAGCAATGTTTTATCGTATCCTCAGGACAGTGAAAACTTATTGAGAGCGTATCAGAGGCATTGTACTTAATTTGGAGTTAATCTGCATATGTGTTTAATACAACACCATGTTATCCTTCGTGTTTTTTTGTGAAGTTGATGAACGAGGATCGTCATCCTTTGGCAACTCCGTGGGCGTAAAATAATTTGTACATAAAACGTTAGATATATAGTCTTTTATCAAAAGTAGATATCAATAGTTACCGATACATATTTGGATATGTACAAGAATATTGCTATCAATACTTCTGTTAGAAGTAGTTACTCCAAGTGAGTGATACATTGTGGTTACCAAATAACCAGATTACATCACCTCAATAGATCATAACATTGTAGATTAGGAAAAGTTTGTGAAACGAAGATCTAGTAAACACAACAAAATATTTAACTATATAATGTTTTATATTAACTATTAGGAGAAGTCCCTATGCTATATAATCCGATAGATTGCATGAGCTAAAAAAAGATAGTCAACAACATAGTCTCTGCAAAATTGCTTGCTTACATAGGAGTTAAATTATATTGCCCTAAGAACGATAAAATAGTCACGGCCGGAGAATCGTTAATGGTAGATCTAGAGAATCTGACCTAAGTAACGGCAGCATCAGCATAAATGATTGTAGAATGAATAAGATATACTATATATCTATGTCCCCTGGTATCACTATATACCTGTTTATAGAAATAAAGCGTTGCCAGAATACAGTATAGATATAGAATGTCGACCGAGTAATTGTGTGTGTCATTGAGAATGTGACCAAAATAACATATTTTCGATCGTATTTTAATCCTAATAGAGAGCAACTGTCAAACACTGTTACTCCAACACATCAGTCCTTTCTCCCAGCACGAGCTTAAGTATGCAAGGAAGAGAAATAGCCAAATGAAACGACAGTGTGTTTATACATGTTTAAAGATATTTTGAAATTTAAAATGATTTGAATATAGTTTACTGACATTGTATTAAACGTTACTTAAAGGGAATTATCATAAATGAGAAATACATAAGATATTTAGTGATACTTTGCTAATTAAACTGCACTATAAATAATATTGTTGAATTGAATCGAATATGCGACAGGTTACTTTCTTCCAACATTAATAAATTAATTGTTATTGTTTTTCACGCCATTTTTGTCCTCCATACGCTACACATTTCTATATCCAAAGCTGGTTCTAAAACCCGTTACTCTTATCGCCGATAAACAGTACGGCATTCTATGGCTACAATGTCAATCACTCCTGCAAAACAACTGATAAATGTGCTCATTTAATTCGATATTATATCAGTATGTATATACAGAGAAAGAGAAAGTAATGTAAAGCGTGCGATAAATCATCCAAACAAATATAAATACATATGTGTGTGCATGATACGCATATATTTATACATACACAAGATACAGGCATGCATATATTTCCTTACATATATATGACTATATATCAAATATACAAATACATAATCAAATACGTATACAAAACACAAACATGTATGATAAATTCTCTTTATGTTGTTAACGTGTTCGAAATGTTCGTTTTGATGTCAGTTTACATTCATCTACTACATTAATATCCGCCATTATTCCAAATTTCAAAACAAATATCATATTGTTTATTCCCTCTTCGTTTAAAGATGCTGATGCTATTATCAGTTTTTTTTCTCTTCACACTCTAGGCAGATACATGCTGCTTTTTGTATTAACTGCATGTTAAAAACGAATCAAAGTAGTGTCTTTCTTTCTCTGTTATCTATCACGTACAACCCACTTTATTTTACATCGCCAGCAGCAAAATACACGCTATTTCAAACCGTTTCTTTCATCTATCATGTGATAATATATATAAAACACCAAAACTTAAAAGAAAAATATGACATATCAGAAAACAATAACACATAGATACATACACACATACGCTCAATGTTATTGAAACTACAGTTTACAGCAGCTTGTATACATCTCATAAAACTACTACTCGTGGTGGTATGTAAATGTACATATGGAGTATATGTATGCATGTATGTACACACACACACTCACAGACACACATATATATATATACACAAACACACACACACACACACACATATATATATGTATATATATATGAACATATATATATATATATATATATATATATATATATATATATATATATATATATATATATATATATATATATATATATATATATATATATATATATATATATATGTACATGTATACACATATATGTACATGTATACACATACACACGTATGTATGTGTGTGATCATATGTCTCGCGATTATTTTTTCCTATAAAAACAAAAGCGAAATATATACAGATAAGGATACACATCCACATATTGAATCATATACACATGAACACACAACACACACACACACAACACACACACACAACACACACACAACACACACACACAACACACACACACAACACACACACAACAATACACACTCCTATATAGATACATATCTGCACACACCTACTCGTATATATGTATATAAATATATATATGTGTGTGTGTGTGTGTGTCTGTGTGTACATATATTCTATATATACAAACGTACATTCACATTATCGTTTATGTATCTGTGGATATGTATTATGTCTGCGCATAAATGATCAAATGTATATACAAAACGTTTTCAAAAGTGGCGTTTCTTTAGGAAGTTGCATTAATATAAAGAAGCACAAATAACCATGGAGATACATATAAACATTCACACTTACACACCTATAAATGCACGCATTGATAGATATAATGACAAGCACATAGATATACACACACGTATCTATGTATGTATATATATATATATATATATATATATATATAATAATAATAATAATATTACGGACAAAATCCAAAATTACAGGTAAAAACTCAATTAAAATCAATATATAAAAAATTAAAATTAAATTGAGCTTTATAGATAAAATATATATAAAATATATAGTTTTAGGGAAAATAACCAAGTTTCAAGAACTCATCGATGAAAATCCACTATCACATATAGAAAAATTAACAATTAAAAGCAAAATTAATGAGTATAATATAAAGCAAAGTAAATATCATAAGATAAATATAATAAAATGATTACACGTGTTTCATAACTAATTTTCAAATAGAAAGGAAATTTAAATCGATTAAAATCAATTGAAATTATCGAAAATTATATTCTATTCAAAAATATAGCTAATCGTCAGATCTTAAGTAGAACAATAATTATATATATATATATCTCAACCAACAACACGTACCAAATGAATTAATATGAAATACTACTTATTTTTTAAAGATAGAAAAATTATTAAAAATATCAAAATAATAACCATTCCATAATCCTCCCTTCCTCCATTATAATAACATGTATATTATATACAAAAAACAGCTTACATAAATTATCATTGTTTTAAATTATCTTTGTTTTAAATACAATTTGAACGAAGTTTAAGTTTAAAATAATAATGAAGATACAATTAGTACATATTTAACTGGTGTAATAGTTAAAGCTATACTATTTAAAGCTAAAAACATTTATTTAATTATCATTACAAATCAATTGAATAATAGAAAAATACAAGAATATTTATTTCTACAAACGTAAGAATAAAAATATGAATGAAAAAATTATGTAATCATTTTATTATATTTATCTTATGATATTTACTTTGCTTTATATTATACTCATTTATCGTGCTTTTAATTGTTAATTTTTCTATATGTGATAGTGGATTTTCATCGATGAGTTCTTGAAACTTGGTTATTTTCCCTAAAACTATATATTATATATATATATATATATATATATATATATATATATATATATATATATATATATATATATATATATATATATATATATATATATATATATATATATATATATATATATATATATATATATATATATATATACATATATATATACTTATATCTATACATATGTACACACACACACGCACTCACACAGATATACATATATGATATTACATTGAAACCCGTTGACCCTCAACGAAGCAGAAAATAAGTGTAAGATGTTTCACATATCAAGTACTAGATATTACAGACCTTTCAATCGTGTAGGAATATCGAAAATTTAAGATTTCAGCACTTCAGTGCTTTATAAAAATCCCAATATGGATTTTCTCCCAGCATACAAATATCATCGTCCCTATCGCCCTTATAGAGTTTACTTCAAGAATCCTATATCTAACGCATTTTATAAAATGTGAAGTAAGTTTTTTACAATGTGAATGCTCAATGAAGCTATTTTGTTTCAAACTAATATAAAAGCAGACCTATTATTGCTGAATTTAACACACAATTATTTAGCAAATTTGTTATAAACCGAAACGGATATTAACAAGCTCCTAAATAACGTTTCGTCCTAGATAACTTAGGAAGAAGAAATACCTTAATGACAGAGAGAGGCTTGTTTACGCATTCATGGAAAAAGTATGAGGTTCCTTTGATGGTTTAACACTGAAGATAGTCTTTGCATTGTTGTCATGTGTAAATAGTAATCCCAAATATTTAGATAGTACAAACTGAGAGTAGGTAGTATACACTGAACGCAAATAACAAAACAAAAAGTAAATATAGTAATGAATATACAAATAAACAAAGGTAAAACCACGTCGGCGAGCAGACACGCATGCAAAATGCATATACGTACAGAGAGAGACACAAAACAAACAATGAAATGCAGGGATGCATAGACGCGGACCCGCACACTTTTGAACGAGAATTTCAGATATTTCTTAATTACTAAATGTTAATATATTAATCATAACAACATAGATAATGCAAACAAAATGTACTGAACCCCAATACATTTAATATTCAATGAGAGTAAATAATTTGTTTGTCAATAAACATAATAGATACTACGTTAACATCTGAAATAATACATTAATCATACAGTGGTGAGCATAAAAAACAATATGACTTAAGTGAGCAGCTATAATTATAAACGTGGAAAACAGAAAGGACATACATGTACTTACACCTATATCATAACATCACTACTACTACTACTACTACTACTACTACTAGTACTACTACTACTACTACTACTACTACTACTACTACTAATGCTGCTGCTGCTGCTACTACTACTACTACTACTACTACTACTACTACTACTACTACTACTACTACTACTACTACTACGTGATACGTAAGATCTGATATTCTGCTCCCAATATTAGGCAACGACTTATGTTATAACAATTGAAGATCTGAAACCGCTTGTGAGTGTAGTTTGCTAAGGAAGTGAAATTAAGTCAAATATCAGTGTTGCCAACTACCTTTTAAAAATCAGTCTACCACGCTATAAAACATGCATCACAGAATATTTTTTTGCAAAATTAATACTTAGAATGGGAGTGGTCTCCCTTCCTACTCTTTTCCTAAAATTGATCTTATTACCAAAATCATCTGAATCTACAAATTATGAATCATTGTTCAAAGCACGTTTGATGCACGATCTCACTTTGGCATGTCTATCAGTACTTGCTAGTAAATAGTCTACAAGGAAGTTTCCTTCTAGTCGCTTGATAGTTTTTCATTAGATTTCCAATTTGATTTATTTTTCTGAAATGTTACGTCTAACTTCCATTTCTTTTTTTGGTGTTTTTTCATTCATCTTATAGCAGTCAATCACGCAGCAAAGAAATATAGAATAATAGCTAAGAGGGTGTTAGAATCTATAAAGGGATCAGGTTGATTTAACTTAGAGGCATAAAACCTTTCAGTTGATGGTTCAAATCAGACGATTCCGTAACTTTACATGGCAAGGAAGTGAAAATGAACAACTTGTGCGTACAGGGAGGAAGATAACTTGATAAGCTTTACTGTAGCTTCGAACATATGTGATTACATAACTGATTTCCTATACATCACATTTCGTTCATAGACATACGTGTATATATATATATATATATATATATATATATATATACACACATATATATATATATATATATATATATATATATATATATATATATATATATATATATATATATACAGCGTAAGCTCATAAACGTGAAACAAGTACTCCAATACCGAAGGTACAGTAATATGCTTCATTGATAAAGCTGCAAAGACATCACAAAAACTGTTACTCTGAGTAATAGTTTTTCTGATATCTTTGCAGCTTTATTAATAAAGTATATATATATATATATATATATATATATATATATATATATATATATATATATATATATATATATATATATATATATATATATATATGGAAGAGATACCTGGACGATTGCTTTATAATCTGGAGCAAACCTCAAAGCACTGTGGAAGAATTCAACACCCTCCTCAACAACCTACACCCATCCATCCAATTTACAAAGGAGATGAGCAGTAGCAAGTTACAATTTCTAGATATAATGGTAGTTAAAAGGGACACCGCCATTACCACAGATATATATTACAAACCCACAGACACACACCAATACTTGAACTTTAAATCGTGCCATCCACCCCATACAAAACGCAACATTCCATACTGCCTAGCCAGGAGAATATGTACTATTGTAGAGGATATAGAGACCAGAAATCAGCGCCTGATGGAACTGAAATTTCTGCTAAAGTACCCATCACTACTCATAGAAAATGGTATTCAGCGGGCTTCCAAAATACCCATACAACAACTGAGGACACCACAAAGAAGAGACAAACAGGAAAAGATCATTCCATTTATAGTGACACAAAATCCATGCCACCGGAACATCTTTAATATCGCCAAAGCGAACTTACCGATCCTTGCACAAAGTAAGGAATTGAGAAATATCATTACAGATCAAAATATAACTCTCAGTAAGAGACAACATAAGAACTTGAAAAAGCTATTAACAAAGGCAAGGTTTGACCTCAGCAACAAAAATCAAGCATTCACTGTATCCAAATGCAATGATAGCCGATGCGGTACATGCCGATCAATTCATACCGGCCCATATATGAACACAAAAACAGGGAAAATATTCACCAATGCGAACATGAACTGCAAATGGAGAAATCTAATCTACTGCATCAAATGCCCTAATTGTGAAGAACTGTAGGTTGGCCAGACAGATAATGCACTATCGGAACGCTCACGAGTGCATCGACAGCAGATTAAAAACCCAGAAGTCCGCCAAATACCACTGAGTAACCATCTGGCAACATGTGGTCATCAAACTTTTATTATATTTCCATTCCATAAACTTTACAACCGGAATGAAATTGAGAGAAAATGCAAAGAAAAGGACTTTATTAAGAAATTCAAACCTACTCTTAACAAACAATGATTAGATTTATCCTACTTGGGGTTTAAAAATCTTATCCCTATAACTAAAACACAAAAAATCTCTCAAACGTCATCATTTCTAAACATAGCCAAACACCTATTGCGGTTCAAAAATCTTATCCCTATAACCAAAACACAAAAGATCTATCAAATGTCATAATTTCTAAAAATAAACTTGGAATCAACTCTAAAATTAGCCAAACACATACTGCTGCTGTCCAAAGGAATAGGTATAAAAGACTGAAAACCAGCCAGTCTATTACAGTCTGTTACAGTCTGTCATACCGGCCATGATGAAATACCACAAGGTATGGCAAATACGTATTCGCCTTTATATATTTATATATTTAATCCTTTATATTGAACACTCAATATTTCATATATTCAATAAGACATATTCCATATATTCAATAAGACATTCAATACTTCATTTCATTGTACCATCCATCCTTTTCTATATTATATATTATATATTCCATATTCTACATGCCACATAAATTTTACAAGAATATAAATAAAAAAACATAAAAAACAGACAGAGTTGGAACTCTTTTAAATAAAATAATATATTCCTCTATACACGATCATACAAAACCCTTTTTTTTGTATTTATTTTTACTCATATATATATATATATATATATATATATATATATGTCAGTGGCGTACGGTCCTTGTTGAGTTGGGTATGCTGCCACACCCAATGCAACCAAATTTCAACCAGGAGTATAATAAATGTTTTCCATTTTGATTTGGAAATTAATGAGCAACTTTAATAGTTATAATGAATTTAGCATTGTTGATTGATGCGCAGCGGAAACCCGGAATATACACCTCTGATATATATATATATATATATATATATATATATATATATATATATATATATATATATATATATATGGAGCAAGTGATACTCAGGCTAACCAAGGGAAACAGCATATTGGACCTCTGATACAGAAATAATGTGGACCTTATCGATAATGTGAAGGTGACACCAACTGCACTCTCAGATCGCAACATTTTTGAACTAACTATGTGTGGTCCTAAACGAACTGTTGGCATCTGCCCTACGAGGAGGGCTGACGCTTTATCCACCCTGAATTTCAATAAAGCAAAATGGGAATCAATCCGCAAAGTGATCCACAAACAAGACTGGTTCAACATTCTATGCATGCAAGAGATTGACTTGAAACTGAGCCAGTTTATATCAACAGTGCAAGCTATAAGCACTAATAATACCCCAGAAAGAAAGGTCAGCATGCCGACGAACAAGATTGCCAGGGACATAAAATTTCTTATGAGACGCAGACCAAAAGTCTCAAAGCGGCTGAATAGGTAATTGAAGGATGGGATCAGTCTATCTTAATACGGACTTACCTAGAAATCAAAACAACGTCAAAATCTCTCACAAAATGATAAGAGCACGGATGGAGGATAGAGCTGTGGAAAGCATATAATCAAATCCAAAAGCGTTCTATAAATTAGCAAAGGAAACAGTCACAATACAATATAAAATAGGACCATTGTTACGAGGGAACGACTCACTGCTCGCAGACCTAAGAAAGAGAGGTTTTCAGATAATTTTTCAAAGTTTCCTTGCGAGTGGTAAACTTTCTAAAAAGCTGATAGAAATTCATATGCCTCATCCAAAAAGGGGTAAGCAGAGCAGAGGCCAAAAACTACAGGCCGAACTCTGACCTCACATGTCAATAATGTCATGGAGCTAATCATTAGAAAGACGTTGATAATGTTCCGAGAAGAAAATGACCAACTGAAGAATACACAGCATAGCTTCCGTCCAGGAAGAAGCTGCCTCATACAACTTCCACAACTCTACGACTGAATTTTGAAACAGCTGTTTGATGTTTCAAATGTCAGCGTGGTATAACTTGATTTGGCAAATGCATTTGATAAGGTAGATCACAGCATGATATTTCATAAGCTACGAAACTTTGGCATTGCTGATAAACTGGGAGAGTGAACGTATAACTTTCTTTATGACAAAAGTCAGGTAGTTCAGCCAATGGTGGCTTTTCTGAGGAAATTTAAATCCTAAGTGACGTCCTCCAGGGGAGTGTTCCCAAAGACACCTGAAGAAGGCTGGAGGGTATATCAACCGAAACATTGTGTTAACAAACAAGATGAGGACAAATATCCGTCGAATGTAAATAATGTAAATAATGCATATTTCTTTCGTTCATCTTAAAATGATTGTAGCAGTTTTAAGAATCTCCCTCGCCTGAGATGTATAGAAAGAGAGAAGTATTTCCGAAGTCATCATCTTAGGAACTAAAGAACATACAACCCCTTGCTCTATATCCATAATATATGTTTAATTGATATTTCTTCGTTTAAAATCTGTAGTTATCTCATTTTCTGATCTTCATCAGAATTAGTAATTATACCAAAAGTTTATACACCTTATCACAAATGTAATTTGATAGATATTTCATTTTGTAATTCTGTGTCGAGATAGATAGGTAAATTAATTGCACCCTAAAGCTTCACTTTCTTGATAATATACGCGCTATTACTTCATATTTTCCAATATTTATTATCATTAATTTTTCATTTTCCAGTCTTCGTATTTCACTTTTCTTTAATCTAACTATAGAATTTAAACACAAGAAATGTCCTCAGTGATTTCCCTCTTTGACATAATATTATGCTGTCACATTCTTAAGCATTTGTTCATTAACAATGTATATATCTTTCATTCACCTAAAGATATTGACAGTACTGTTAACTGGGAGCAATAATGCAGATAAATGAATACGTAAATTCATTAGGTTTGTCAGTGCAGACGACAGCTGGACGTTAATTATATATCAGAAGTGGAAAATATTAAAATGCATGCCTTTTAGAAGAAAGGAACGTTACTTTCATAATTAGATTTTAAAAAATCAGCAAATTAATATTGAATCTGCAATTTTATGTCATTTCACAAAACGCTTTCATTTACTTCAAGTTGTTCACTCTCATATCATACATTATCAAAATGTACAGTTTTGCCCTAGTTATCGTAAAGTAATAATGTTTAATTATATTATGACGTTGTTGTTCATAATGTAATTAAAATCTAATTAGTGTCATACGTTATTTCGTCACGACTAATTGTGCATAGCTGTATTATTTCTCTCCACACGTTTCAATAGATATTGAATAAAGTTTAACCAGTAAGAACATTGACATTTACCATGATTAAAGTATAATGATAATTGATTCAGATATGTATCTAACACAATTAGGGAGTATTTATTGTCTAAAAATGACTTTGCGCCATTAGAGATGTATATCACGTTCGGACGATGTGATGAAAGCAACGATAAAATGTCTAAGGAATAACAAAGTTAACTCTACATCATGTAATGTGTTTTGCTCTTTGTGCTATTGCAATCAGTGTTATATTTATGAATTATGATCATTTTCGTATCTTTAGGATCACATTATGCAATGTATGTATTGTTTACTACTGTAACACGAGATTTAAAAGAAATTTGGTGACAACTTTTCGCATGTTGATTAATCGTGTAGAGGTGCATAGGTTTTAAAGATGTATTTTCTTATAAAACAACCGACTCTAAGTCGGCTATATACTATGCCTGCCGAATTTCATTTCAGCTTTGAACATGGAAAACACTGAGTGTTGTAAGCCAGCTTTTCATTAACGTATTCTTGTGAAAAAGTACTCATTCGACTTACAAAACTACTCTGGAATTCATGTAATATTTATAGAGAATCCCACCATTTAACGAAGCAAAACGTGTATAGGAATAGGATTTATTACACAAAAACCATGTTATATTATTTTGAAAGAAGCGTTGTTTATAAATAGATTTTCATCGAATCTATTATATTTTATTAAAAGACATCATATCTCACGAAAACCTATAATTTTTTTTTCACGGATCACAGTGTATAAACAACACTATATACCTTCCTTTGATTTGTCATCTGATCTCATTATTCGCATTAATATATGTATTTACTGAGTACAACACTGCAATAACAACATTAAATAAATGAAGATAACCTAGATATGCACACAACATGTTGAATACCATACTTCTTTTACATTGTTATTTCCATCTCTTTAAAAATAAGAAAAAAGAAAGCAAAATACTCAGCAGGATAAAAATAACTGTGAATGTTTGTCGGCATCGATTTTGCTAGCAGTGATTATTGTTTGACAAACACGACTGATTATGCAGGAGATATTTATAAAAGTGGAAAGTGCACTAAATTCGGTAATCCGATAAAAGTATCCATTAACACTGTAGAATACGTAAAAGGAAAGAATTGATATGAAGTGAAGAAATATTTAGTTTGAGATTATACTTTACAACTACTTCCTTGTATTTCATTTTCACGAGATGCGAAGTTTTAGTTTGCATAAGTTTCCAAAGTAATGCTCTTTGAAATAATTTTATAAATAATTGTGTGTGTGTGTGTGTGTGTGTGTGTGTGTGTGCACACACACACACGTCCCCGTCTTTGTCCATGTGTGTGTTTGTATGTGCGAATTATTTCTATTCCCTGAATTTTCATGCTTATTAGACGTTTGTCAATAATTCTGCACTTTGATATCTGCGTGCGAACATGTGATTTGATAACAAAGAATATGGAAATTGTATTCATATATATTGAACTCACGTTTTAAAAAAAATTGAACTAAATTCTGCGATTATTGAAAGCGTTGGCGAGTGCTAGTGGTATTTTTTATTACCCTTATCTAATGAACCTTGAAATTTTATTAACCATATAAATGTCCCAGATAATTCACAGCTAACATAAATACAATTTTTCAGAGCATGAAATATATATATATATATATATATATATATATATATATATATATATATATATATACATGCGTACATCTATATCTATCTATTCATATGTGCATACATACATATATATATAGATGTATGTATACATACATATATATATATATATATATATATATATATATATATATATATATATATATATGTAGATCTATGTAAATATATACATATACATACATACATACTTACATACACACATATACACACGTATATCTATCTATCTATCTATCTATATATATATATATATATATATATATATATATATATATATATATATATATATATATATATATATATATATATATATATATATATATATATATATATATATATATATATATATATATATATATATATATATATATATATATATATATATATATATATACATATATATTTGTATCAACGTTCGCTCAGTATTCTCACTGGCTTTTCGCTGTTGACACCCCCAAAAATGAACAATATTACTGTTAAAGGCGGTGCGGGTAGTGATTTTTCCTTTCTCTATTTGAACTTGGAGTACTCCCGATATTGTATGGTTGGTGCCTTACAAAGTTACGGTTAGGTCCTGTAGTCTTTTCTTGGTAGGGGTGATGGTTCAGATTTTTAGATAGGTGTGAATCAGTGTTTGAGTGGCGTTTTGATTTTCTTATTTTCAGGAACGGGTTGTTGGATGCATGTTTTGTGTGAAAGATAGTTTCATAGTTTGAGAACCAAAAGGCGCTTTTCTCCCAGCGTTGGAGGGATTTCAGTTCTTCTTTATCACAATCGTCTTTCCGTAGTTTGTAGATCTTCTCCATAAATATATATATATATATATATATATATATATATATATATATATAATTAAATAATGAGGGTAGAAATTAATATTATTAAATAATATCAATTTAAACCAGTGGCCTAGCATATATAATATATATCTGAAGACTATAAATTATATTACATATATAAATAAGAGGAATAGCCACAAAGGTGGATTCTTAATACGCTAGAAGAAGACGCCAAATTGCCTTATCATGAAGAATATGTTCTCGCAAACGCCAGAATATATGCGAGCAAAGCAAATGAAAGGAAAGAAAATAGAGCAATTAACTCCATACCCTAATATTTCGCTATCAATGATCACTAATGTTATCATCTGTAGCTCTTCATTCGTTATATATATATATATATATATATATTAATCAAAGGAATTCCAACTCTGTTTTTCATGTTTTATTTATCATCTTATAATATTAATATAAGATATATAATAATATAGTAAAGAGACATGAATTGAAGTATTAATTGTCTATTCTTATTGAACAAATGAAATATTAAAAGATCAAATATCAAATGTCCATTCTTATTGAACTAGTATACTTTCTTGCATATATACATCTTCAGGGTCGTATGGTTGTGATGACAGCTGTGTTCATTGGTTTCAACTATGGTTGACTGGTTAAATTTTGTCCTTTATATACATTCATGTGGATAGAAGTAGTAGTTGCTTGGCTATTTTTAGAAATGATGCCATACCATTTTTCAGTGTTTATTTTTAGAAATGATAACAGCAATACTTTTTAGAGGTTTTATTTTTTTCATATGGGATAAGACTTTTAAACCTTAAATAAGATTATTTGATTTATTAATAAAGTCCTTTTCTCTCAGTTTTCTCTCGATTTCATTCGCATTATATAGTTTATAAAATGGAAATATTATAAATATTGTCCAGCCACATGTTGGTAGATGGTTACTCAGCGGTATTTAGCGGACTTCTAGATTTTTAAATGTGGCCAGAGAGAGGGAGAGAGAGAGGGAGAGAAAGAGAAAGGGTGAGAAAGAGACAGAAGGAGAGAAAGAGCAGGGAGAGAGAGGGATATAGATAGATAGATAGATCAATCTATCGATTAATAGATATACACACACCAATTCTAAGATGGTATGCATTCCTGTCGTTACTATTCTAGAACCATATTAACGAATGATGTTGGTCTTATTTTAAATAAGGGGAAGCTGCTTATGGCCCTGAGTTACTCGTTGACGGTGTAGAAAGGTTTTTAGTATTGCAACGGAGTTAGAAGATCTTGCAAAACTTCCGAGTATCATCTGCTCTTCTTACGTTGGGCAAATCATTTCTGTCTTTCATTTCACCTGTCTAAGAATAAGTTTTCTATTCCAAAGAATTAGAATGCTATGTTGTGTTTTTATGTAGGTCCCAAATGAGAATACTTCCGGGTATATACAAGTCTTAACAAGATAGTATCAATTGCACTGAACAGAAGAACTTACATTTGTGATATATGTTTTCTCACGAAGGGTACACTAAAGGTATAAATTGAAATATTAGCTTCGTATTGAAATGGATATATATTTGCAGCTTTTCAATTTTAATGTAGCTTATTTTGTTGAAGGCTTTAATACTATTAGGCAATATATGAATAATATGACAATTTCTTCGAGATATTTCTTTATTACATTTCTCATCTTATGTTATCTATCTTCTTGTCCCATTTAGTCCTAAATGTCGTATGCCTGTTAATTTTTCCCATAAAATCTCTCCAGTGATTCGTTACCGAAACATCTTTAACACATGTCTGTAAAATCAGAGCTGTGATATCTTGATTCAGGAAGTAGCGGCTCTAGGTAGGGTGCCTCTGTGATTTCCGAGGGTTCGTCGGAGGAAACCCATCCTAGCTTCATATATTCGCGATCTTATTCTTTCTGTCATTACCATGGGTTCACGACCATAGTTAAGGATAGGTACGGAGGCCGAATTGAAGGTAGTGAGCTTGGCTTTTACACTTACCTTACATCATCTGAAGACCGAATGCTGAGTTTCCCTCGTTGCTACCAGATCTTCCGAAATGTTTGCTCTTTCGAATTTGAGTACGTAAATGTTGATACATATGTATTAAAAATGTAAGCGCTGTTATGAATATACAAAGAAAAAATAACCCTGTAATGTTTGTTCTCTACAGTGAAGTCAGTCAATTTTGTGAATTATTATCGATCATGCAATGCATTCGCTTATCAATGATTTCTTCAACGAAGTAAAAGACTTATGTCTGAAGAAAAAAGTAGAAACTAGTGTAAATATTCTTAATTTCTGAGAGGTACATCTGCTTTACAATATTGGCAACAAGCGAGGTTATACTAACCCAAACGAGAACTAACAATATATTAATACGAATTCTAGCTACACGATAATATATAAACACTTAGGTATACTGTTAGGAAAAAGAAAATTAGCTCAAAGACCTCTTAAAAGATATTGACTTCAAACAGAAAATACTTTAGATGAACAACGAAACTAATATTCACATGAGGAAAACTAAGAAAATATTAACGCAAGAAAGTTCGTTTTAATGTTACCAGGATATTACCAAACTTTGTATATAAGCGTTTCTCTTTTGAGTAATGATGTTATAATAATATTAACTTTAAACTGTGTCAAGGCAAAATACATCTTCAGCAAAAAATATTCGCCTAAATAACGACTGTAAACAGATGAAAAATTTGCTAATACGAACATAAAAAAGTATTTTCATTTTACGAAAGTGGAACGTATGAGCAATTTGCTTTCTTAACTGAGACGTATTTTGAAAGCATTACTGTGAAGAACTATGAGTCATACTGCAAATAACAGTGAAAATTAAAGCATGTTGGACATAGATCAAATATATATATATGCACACAGGAATTCAGAAGGTCGCCTAATTACCGCATGGAATAGAGAATTCTGGATAACAATTCACCGATTACACAATTTATTGATTATGACCATCCAGTGAAATACATCTTCACAATAGATGTCACTCTACTATAACAAGGAAACTTGTTATTCTGAAAAGCAAAAGCTCTTTACAATAACAATATTTTAGTATTTAAAATTGGTCAGTTATGAAACAAAGGATCCCTTCTTCTGTATACAATGACCCAGGATGTCTTTCAAACACGACATCTGGCTTCTGTGTTTTTTCAGTATCTTTCTAACGTTGAACCAAAACTCTGTTCGATAATTCCTTTCATATTTATGGGGAAATTATCAGCCACTTATTGGGTAAAATAATGTGTATGCAAAGTGATGAACTTATTCCCTGATGAAAATGGAATTATTAAAAAAAAGAGAAAGAAAGATAGGTTTTATCAACAGAAAAAAAGAAAAAAGAACTTTAGTAACAATATTCACCTTCCTCGCAATCATGTTTATTTCAAAGGTGATAGCGTAGTACTGCATCTGATAATTCCTTACATAAATATGTTACGCACTTCCTATCAGTTTTGAGGAAACTAATCAAAGCTGCAAAACTGGATGACTAATAATATTTCAGCGGTTACACGAATACATTTGCAACTTTATGTACACACACAAACACACACACACAAGCACACACACTCACACACACACGCGCGTTATCATATGCATAAATGAATGTATACACGCATACAGACACACGCGCGCACACACTCACACACATACACAGACACACACACACATACGTACACACATACATATTTGTGTGTGTGTATGTGTGTGTGTGTGTGTCTGTATATGTGTGTTCGTATGTGCGTGTGTGTGTATGTGTATGCGTGGATACCTTAATTTATGTATATGTTAACGCGTTGCTTGCCAACTTCAATCATTTGAATAATACACAAAATGAAATCTTGTGTTGCAATTCAAAAAGGTTTATACATATATATATATATATATATATATATATATATTTATATTTATATACATATGTGTGTGTGTGTGTGCGCGCATATATATGTATATGCATATATATATATATATATATATATATATATATATATATATATATATATATATATATATATATATATATATATATTTATACGTGTGCGTATGAATGTGACTCTACATACATCTATGTATGTGTTTGTGTATTAATGTAAAAGGGTGTCTCTATATAGACATGTATGTGTACGCTATCGCTCAACTGAAAAACCAGAGTTAAAATAAGATATTAGCGAGTGAGTGAAGCGACAAATTATTAAATATTCATTCTTAATCAGTGTCAGACTTCAAAGAGTGAATAGCGATATTTACATCTGCAACCGGAAAATACATTTGCCCAAAGGAATTATTAGCAATAACTATCGCTACACGCATCATATACATATACATACATACATACGTACACGTATATATATACACACACACACACACACAAACATATATATATATATATATATATATATATATATATATATATATATATATATATATATATATATATATATATATATATGAATATGTATTTGTGTGCATGCGTGTGTATAGTCAGTCGCACCCACATTTGAAATCATATTATATCCCATAAGCATATACATATTTAAACTGGCATAGACACACACATACATATGCGAATTTGTCATTGATCGTGTGTGTATATATATATATATATATATATATATATATATATATATATATATATATATATATATATATATATATAAGTTCCGAAAAACAGTAACAAAAAAACAACAAAGTGAGGACGTGATACGGATATACATATACATAAATATATATATATATATATATATATATATATATATATATATATATATACCTCTCTATGTAATTGCTAATGTGATATTTGTGACGCATTGTAATAAGATTAACTGCTTCCTGTATATTAACAGTTTTATGTATTTCTTTCGGCCTACTTTGCTTCTGTAAGTGTATGCACATACAAATGTTTATATAATTTTCCTCTTTACATTTGATGTTGTTCCTTTTTTATTCCCAGCTCAGTCGTGATAAACCAATTCAATGATGACATATGTTGCAGTTGTCACTAATTCCCATTGCTAGTAAACATGTATATCTAGAACCGTATTTATCGAATGATGACGGTGTATGATTGGAGGAAAATTCGTAGCTACCATTTTCAATAGTTCAATCGAACACATTGGAACATCCTCAATGTCGAGAATCAGCCCCCACACACGAATTAGTCTGTTTAATCTGTATTGCTCAATTCTCTGTTTATGTGCTTTACTTTTCAACCTCTGTTTTAATTCCTCAATCACAACATTGGTGCCCTTTCTCTTCACCTTATACTTCCTCTCTAGCACAACATATTTCTCTCGCTGGGCTTTATTTTTTTCCGTTCTAGAATATTAAAATGTTTTCTGGTCTCGTTAATAGACTGTGTTATTATCTTTTTCCACCATGGTCCCTTCCTTTGGCTTTCAGACCTGAATTCCGAGCTATAAAGATCGAGTGTGCATTAATGAGATTGTTGGTGTCTGTGATGTAGTCAGTCATGATGTCACCAGTGATATTATTTATCTTTCTGACCCATTCATTGAGCTTTTTTCTGTTTGCTTTTTAAATTCCGTATAAAAGCTCAGTTCACCAGAGGTCCAAATTTCAATAATTTCATTTAAATTATTATTATTATTATTATTATTATTATTATTATTATTATTATTATTATTATTATTATTATTATTATTATTATTTTATTTTTTAGTAATAGTAGCAGTAGTAGTAGTAGTAGTAGCGGTAGTAGTAGTAGTAGTAGTAGTAGTAGTAGTAGTAGTAATATTATTATTATTAGTAGTAGTATTACAAGGGCCCAGTATTAGACATATCCCATTGAGCGGGCACATAGGTATATGTGCAATAAATAATACAAATACCAAGTCTTCAGTACATACCACAGGTCAAACACAAACAAATGAAATATATTTATACAAATGTACAATAAAAACCACAACGAAAGAGACTTTAACGTGTATATTCACCAACAACTACGCACGCATAAACTTAATCTACCACTTGACATGTTCAATTTACAGTCATTAACCTTAACTTTGGGCACGATCATGAGTTTTTCTCGCGTGTCACTAACACAGGAGTTTAGCGGCGAAGAAATTCTATGCCTACGTACATACATACAAATCATATCCATTCAGTGGATATACTAAATTTACAAAGCCTCGATTTCTTTCATTCTCAATAGTCACATTCAGTATAACAACGTAACCTTAGCTTTTAGATTACTTTTTTTGCTTAGAGATATGTAAGACAAATAGCTTCTAAAAATTCCAAGTTTTCTCATTCTACCTTTATTATAATGTCACAAAGCAAACACGAATAAATAGATTATATTTATAGAAAAATACAAACCATGATAGAACTAACATCAATAAGCCACCCAAACACTAACCCACGGACAATAAAAGAGATCTAACAAATTTATTGACAACTCCTCTCGACTCTACCACTTGACTGATTGAATATAGATTCTGTGAGACTGATGACAGACCCTAGAGACGTTCATTCAAAAGTATCAGCCTGTACTTTTGACGCAAAAGATATTGTCACATGACCTGAACAGAAGGACGTAGCGGGAAGCTTACAAATGTTTTTAAAGCCTAATCACTTTTGCTTTCAACTATAGCCATGGGCCGACTAAATACTTGTAAGGAGATTTCGTAGAAGGAAACTGAAAGAAGCCCGTCATATATATATATATATATATATATATATATATATATATATATTTGTGTGTTTGTGTGTGTAGGTGTCTGTGTGTGTGTGGGGGGGGGGTTGTTTGTGTATTTGTGTGTATGCGTGTGTGTGCGTGTTTGTCTCTCTCTCTCACTGCTTGGCAACAGGTGTTGGTGTGTTTACGTATCTGTAACCTAGGAGTTCGGCGAAAGCAACCGATAGAATAAATGCTAGGCTTCAAAACTAAGTCCTGATATCAATCCATTCGACGAAAAATTCATCAACGCGTTCTCTCAGCATGTCTGCAGTCTAATGACTGAAACATATAAAAGATAAACACGGTAAAGTCATATGTCAATGCACGTATGCATGTATATAGATGCATGCATGTATGCATGTATGTATGTATGTATGTATGTATATATATATATATATATATATATATATATATATATATATATATATATATATATATATATACAATATGTATACGCATATATACACACATACACGTACATGCCTACATATATGTGTGTATATACAAGTATATATGGGTACAGGACGTAAACGAAAACCTGAACAAAATGAGAAACGAGAACATAAAAAAATCAAAGCATGGAAAATGAACTTTTTCCGAACAACGAAAGAAACAAATAGAGAAACGAGACAGCCAACATAAAGAACATTCCCTTCATCATTTGTTCCCTGTTTTATCTACTCCTTGTTTATATTGGGTTGGCAGAAAAGTAATTTCGTTTTCCGGAAATAGACAGGGCTACGGTTTTTTTGAATAACTTTTGGAAGCGTTATAATTTTTCGCTTTTGACATTCGATAGCTCTTGATTTTAGCTTACTTTAGAAGCAAATTACGCGTAATTTTGTTAACAGCTGTTAATTCGGTATCAATTTTAATATGGAGTGCAAAAACGAACATTTTCGCCATATATTGAGTTTTTATTTCCCTAAAGGTAAGAAAGCTGCTGCGTGCTAGAAACAGGTATGTGAAGTATACAGTGTTGACCATAACATCTGACATACGCCTTCTGTTAAGAACGCACATGTCAGAAACGTTTTTTAAAAATTCCGTTCTGCAAATTTTTCACTTAAAGATAACTAACGTTCTGCTCGACCTACTGAAGTTGTTGATGACCGCATCAAAGCTGTAATAGAATGGGATTGTCAGAAACCGTGCGAGAGTGTGCAGAGAGGCTAAATATATCACACACAGCAATTGAAAATCACTTAAAATGTCATGGACTCCTTAAGAAACTCTATATTTGGGTTCCACATAAATTGAAAGAGATTCGCTTAACACAACGAATCAATATTAGCGATATGCATCTCAAACACAAATAAATAGACCTGTTTTTGAAACAAATCATGAGTGGCAATAACAAATGGGTTGTTTAAAATAACATCAATTGGAAACGATCATGGTTCAAGCGTGATGATCCAGTACAAACCACATCTTTAGCTGGAATGCATCGGAAAACGGTCATGCTGCAAATTTGGTGGTATTACAATCGTGTTTTGTATTTTGAGCTGCTTCCAAGGAACCAAACGATCAATTCAGATGTTTACTTTCAACAAATAGTGAAACTGGAGAATGCAATCAAATAAAGAATTTACCAGAATTGGTAAATCGTCAAGGAATCGTGTTCAACCATGATAACGGTAGATGATACACGTCTTCGCTAACTCGTGAATAATTATTGGAGCTTGGTTGTGAAGTAATGTTATATCTATCATATAGCCCTCTCCTTGCACCATCGGATTACCATTTATTTCAAAGTTTACAAATTTTTTGAATGGCAAAACTTTCAAGAACGATGATGACCTGAAATTACACTCAATTTTTGGCTGATAATGACCAGAATTTCTATGAGCCCGGAATCATGAATATGCCAGGGAGATGGCAGAAGGTCATCGATCAAAATGGAAAATATATAGATTAAACTTTATTTGTATGAAAAAATGACTTATTTCACACTAAAAAACCGAAATTACCTCCTTGCCAAACCAATGTATATATATATATATATATATATATATATATATATATGTATGTGTGTGTGTGTGTGTGTGTGTGTGTGTGTGTGTGTGTGTGTGTGTGCGTGTGTGTGTGTGTGTGTGTGTGTGTGTGTGTGTGTGTGTGTGTGTGTGTGTGTTTGCGTGTTGATAAAAAGGACAACAATAGAAAGAATGAGATCTCGATATTATGTAAATAAAAGAATTTATCTGTAAAAATATGTGACACTAATTCCGTAGCTATGATAAAATTCCGAGTTTCCGATGCCGGGATGGGAACCCACGCCAACCTCTCTTCAGTTATCCGGCCATTAAAAACGGTCTCTTTCTTTCTTATGTTGTCCTTTCTATCAATAAGTTACCTCCCGTACACCGCTTTCTTCCGTAAGGGCTAATACAGTTTCTTTTGGAAAATCGCCAGAAATCGGTTGAAGGCTCTGCCCCGCAGAAGAATTCAATATGGACGCCTACTACATCGATTACTCTATGAAAAACATACCTATACCATCAAGGGAACTATACTCTAAGAAACGTTTGGAGAAAATTACAGACCTCATTAAGTGCTTGAGATGGAAAGACAGGCATTTTCAATGGCCGGGTAACTGAAGAGATCCTGGCGTGGGTTCCCACCCCGGCATCCGAAACTCGGAGTTTGATCATGGCTACTGAATAAGTGTCACATATTTTTACACACACACACACACACACACACACACACACACACACACACACACACACACACACACACACACACACACACACACACACACACACACACACACACACACATATATATATATATATATATATATATATATATATATACAAGACGCGCGCATTCCCACACATGAACATATATATATATGCTAACATATATACCTATATGTATGTATGAATGCGTGTATATGTATGTATGTATGTATGGTGATGGGCAGTTTTACGTGTAATTATGATGCGTATTATGTAGTCATATATAAGATTTTCGTAAACATTAACATTAGTGATATGTAAATACATATGAATGAATCTACATATGTACTGATCAATAAATGCATTTAGAAAGATAGGTCTCTGCGTATATATACTGGAATTCTTCATATTAAATGATTGCCTGGTTTAGCATCTATGCATTAGATATATTTATAGTATAAAAACAACCTTGTTTATTTGGTTCTGTTTCTTATTTGCCCTGAAACCTACAAGATTTCCCATGAACTGCTTTTTAAGATAACATTAAAACATTAATTAATGGATGTAAATAGATAAACATAAAGAAATCAAATAGAAAAGAAACCGCTTTGCCTTATCTCACTTTTAATCTAATTTAAATCGTCATGTAGCAACGGATGTTGTCTGAAATGTTTTCTGCTCTCGGCTCATTTGTTTTGTTATTTATATGTGATAGATATATATATTTCTTTTAATTAAAAAGAAAATATTCACTAACTTATTTTTGAATTACCTATGGGGTTAAGAAAACTATACACGATTCTACGTCATGCGCTTCTAAATAAATTCCTAGGCATTACACAATTCCTAAGGTAATAACATGTAAACGTCGCTTCAATTGTTATTTAATTCGATTATCTAAACTAAACAATATCAATTTTTATATTATTCAATTTTTAGATTATATGATTTTAGATTTCGTTTAGCTTTTACACTTTCAAACAATATTTACAGTGCTTGCAATGCTATTTGCTACGGTTTCAACTCTCGATTTATTCAAAAAGACCGGTGGTTAAATTGTTACAATATTGCTTATTTAGACAAATGTTAGGCTTACGTGATTGTAGACAGAACATGCATGGTTAAAGTAAATGAAATGTGTCATTAAAAAAATTCGCTTTGCCTGTACACAGTATCTGGTAGGGTTATCTATAAATAAACGAAAAAGAATGTGTAACTTAAATAGAATCACGTTCTTAAACTGTTCGTGACATCCATTTCATATGCTATAGTGAAATATTGTGAATAATAGTTCGACGGAATTTATACAGTTTTATAAGGATAACTGGAGGAAAATGATGAAATATAAAAAGGAGTTTCTCTACCACATGAACTGAAAAAAATCATCTATTGTCCAAGAACATAATTCTCTTTAAAATCGCAAACATGTATATTTTTGTCTCTTGAGTAACTCACCGGTGGACAGTGTAGTTAATATCATACTTCTTTTGTGTGAAGTATGAATCAAATTACGATCTTCCGAACATAATGTTTGCTTAATCATACAATTGTGACATTTTCCCAATAATACTTTAGAATAATTTGAGACATGAAACTCAATTAAATTGGATGCATCAAGTTGTTACTCGTACTTATTCATTTAACTCTACTTTGTTTTGCCTAGTTTTGAGCCCTGCATTAGCGATGGAATCGAAGGGGTGCAGTATTGACAAATTGCTTCCTAGTTTTCCTCATAGATGCATATACACAAACACATTCACACACAGAAACACATACGTACACACAAACATATATATATATGTATGTATACCTGGATATGTATATGTATATATATGTATAAATATGTATATATATATATATATACGTTTATATACATATGTAGTAAATACAAATATGCGAATACGTATTCATACTCACACACACCAGACTCATATACATACGTTCATATTCATATATATATATATATATATATATATATATATATATATATATATATATATATATGTGTGTGTATGATAACTCCAATATTTGTACCATTCATTATATCGAATATTTTGTCGAGGTATTGTGTAGAACACTATCATTTCTCTGCATTCATGTCAACACGCCATAAAGTATAAAACATATATAATAATATTACATATTCCAAACAATTGTCATAAGGCTGGTACATTGATATGTAAGATAACCATAACCATTTGACAGATTTTAGATGCAGATTGTTTAACGCTGAATGTTTACCGATTTAATATATCCATTTCTTTCTATGATTTTCTGTCTATTTCAGGCATAATTGATATCTTTGTATAACTTCTTCTGAATCTATACATACAATGATTAATATGTGTATATTTTGAATTTAGATGATTCACAAACATGAAATCTACTCACATTCACTCACAAACACGTAAGTATATAAGTATATATTCACTCAATATTTTGAATTCCATATACATAACAATACGCAGACGTCTTATATTTAGCCACGTGATATTTAGCCTACGACGAAAATACAAACGCTACGAAGCAAGTTGTATTATTACATACAGCGATGAAAATAAGTTTCAATTTTTGTTACTGGATGGACACATAAACACGCCCATATATACACGTACACATACACACACACACCCACACATACACACACACAGACACACAAGCACCCACACACACATACATACACACTTAAGCGCTTGCGCATACACACACATTAGCACATGAAGGATAAGATTGGGTCTGTTAAAGCTAGTAAATTATCACTTCATTAACATCAAGACGTAACTTGCTGTTAACACACTAGTATCGTATTGTTAAAGTACTGATCCTAATACCAGTTAATTAATACTCTTATGCTAATAGAATTGTATTATCGCTATTACGTCATCGTCAGAATGTTAACATCCCAATATTAACAACGTTGTATCTGTAGGTTAACATCATTTTGTTATAATCATTGTGTTACCAGCTGAATGTTAATAGATATTCAGTAACATGAGTAAGTTATCATCTGTATTCCATTGTCAGTATGTTAATTAGAGCATGTTAACAACATAATGCTTATATCAATACTAATTTTGCGTTTAAGGCAGCGAGCTAGGAGAATTGTTTGCACATCGAGCAAAATACTTTGCACTATTTCATCCGTCTTTAAGCTCTGAGTTCAAATTCCGCCGTGGTCGACTTTACCTTTCATCCTTTTTGGGCTCGATAAAATAAGTACCAGTTGGACACTGGGATCGATGTTATCGGCTTGTCCCCACTCCTGAACTTGCTGGTTCATATATATGCAATGTCTAATTTATAGTTTCATGTGTTTATGTATGTGTAAGTGATCGGGTGTTGTCTGTATATTTTTGGACATGTTGGTTAGTCAAGACGTACTTCATAGAATCAAGTGTATTTTTAACAGAGGTAATTTCGATATAGCTTGTGTGCTATTGGCTATTTTGTACCTGTGACAGTTGGAAGCTCTGATGTAAGTATTTGCTTAACTATGAGGCTATTTATAGCTCAGAGTTCATCCTCGGATTGGTTTCAAAATTTGAAACCAACATCAATTTTGTGTTTAAAATACTTAAGTTACTTATATGATACTTATAACATGAATTGTTATTTAATAATGGGTAACCCATGATTAATCCTAACTGTGATGAGAAGTATTCTGGTCATAACAAATCAATGCTTTTTTTTCTGAATGCCTTTATTATGACTACATTTTGCTAGCTACCCTTCGGCTTTCAAGACCTCTTTGTGTGTGACAGAGAAGCTAATAATATCAGATTAGAGGTTTTAGTGTCGACTGAGGAAAAGTCTTTATGACGATTCCTAATATTAAATAACAGTTATTCATTAAACAGAGAAATCAAGAGAGGCTTAAGAGATTCATCAGCAAACGATCAACTGATCAGTAATCATCGAGCTATATATCACAGATGTCAAAACCAAACGTGTTATCTGAGTCAACATGGGATTAAGAGACAACCAAATGCATCATTGTAGAAGTTACGCTCTATCTACGTTTCAGTATCAGCGAAACTATTGCATACCTCTTTTTCTCATTTATGTGGCAATGTTGTATGTAAGAAATTTTCTGTATCATATTTGGTACTTTAAAACGTATTACTCCTTTTGCCTCAGTTACTACATTGTGTGGTAATATATATTATTACATTCATTGTATTGATTTTCTCTCATAATGTTTTATCTTTATACATTTACACAATACATCATCTAAGTTCGTCAAAGAGTACTATTGCTTATTCAAAGAGAATACAATGCTTGTCTACTAGTTTTAAATGATATAAAGTCAATATAAAAATCTGAATTGTTGCGTTTTCTAATTTTATCCAGGAAACGTATTAAACAAGAGATATGAATAAAAGTTTGTGGTTTCGCCTAAAACTTTTAAAGTAACTCATTAACATAAAATGAGAGAAACGTCAGCATTTCAAAGAAATATTTAGTTATGAGGTAGAAGAGTGAAGAATGCATATTTTCTCAATGATTTGGTTTAAATAGGACATAATGCATGAGAAATTGTGAATCTAAGAACACAGTATCGTACAATTGCCGAAGATTTTGTAATAGAATTGGTGATATCTAGTATAAAGGAAAATAATCAATGCAAATTGAAATAACAGAGCGGCCTTTCAAACAAACTCATTAATATGAATTATTTTCGAAGACTAATGATGAAATATGTAATATCAAAAAAACAAATCGAATTAGATTGCAGTGTCTACAGACCTTAGCAAAATTAAGCGTTGTTTAGAAAAACATACATCTCATTAGCAACAAAATTTCTTTTAAAGAGCATTTGGATTTCAAATTATGAGAGTTAAACAAACACGGTAAGTGTCGAAAGTGAAGAAATGATCATTTACTTTCAAATCGAATCTAATAGAATGATGGTTTGGATTTGAAACAGAGAGCATCCAGCAAACGAGATTGAAGGAAAGAAATCGTTAGGATACTACTCGTTACGGACACACTCAATCGTCATCTGGCAAGAAATAAATGATCTTTTGATCATGTCATGACACAGCATGTCACTCTACCTAAAGCGGATATGAGAAAGCCTGAACACGCTTCTGATAAAGGAGGTATAGGAACACAACAAATGGAATGATTGAACGACATCAAATAATGGAGAGAGAGGAAGCTGATGAAATGTTTAAAGCTGGGTCCTGACCGGCATATATGGAACAGATTCGTTGCATTTATTGCTGTGTATCTACCACCTCATAAGGACTATGTACAATATGTGGATTAACAGATTGAAATCTACTAAATCCATGGAATGACTAATCAAAACCTACAACAAAACTTTTCATATGGTCATAAAAACCTTGATAAGCGTTGCTAGTTGAGTGAGAATTAAATTTAATTCCCACAATCCTCAGAATATATTTTCTATTCTGATCCTTTCGAATCCGCCGTAATATTATCTCTAACATCTTACTACATACATCCATAATATATATATGACGTTTAGTCTAATTTGAATTCTCACATATAATACATTACGTGCTTCTGTATATATTTAGTTTAACGCCGTTATAATCGCCTGTTATTGTGGGTAACTCACACTTCTTATTCAATCTCTGTATTCTATTTACCTAATATTTAATTCTGAATATGTTCTTGTTCTCTGTATTGACCTTCATGAATGAGGTATGTATCTCCTCATTTGCTATTTTTGAATATTCTCATGTTTTTTTTAAAATTGCTAAGTATACGCTGTCTCTTATAATGAGTTTCTATCCGTCCCCCACTTCTTGGTTTATATATATCAACACTGCTTTATGGATGTTCGCCGCTGTTCACTGTTAATAGCTTTATGGTGTGTATATCTATTTCATCTAATTCCCTCATGCTTCTGTCGATTTTTCGCTTTTTATTACACCAATAACACTCTTGTTAATACCAAGCTGGATGGCAATATCTTTACTAACAATTCTATCAGACTTTCCCAAAGTATCATCTGGGAATATACATTAAATGATTGATATTATTAATATTAATTCAATATTCTTACTGATAATACGTGCTTTCACTGCGCATTTCACCACAGATCCGTGTGCCTTCAATACGTGCAATAATTTTGCTTATTATTATTGCATTGAAATTATTCTATGAAATGTAAATGCAACGTCTGGTGATGTTAATTTCGATGTGTTGAGTATATGTGTAGGTTTTCGTGTCTTGGTTATATGTCTTTGTATATGTCGCTCTTTATAATTCGAATGTACACCTAGTATTATGAAGATCTATTATCTGTATTACAAGGCTTCTATATTTCAGTATTTTCCGTATTTTCGTCAGAAATACCGTTGTCTATGGAAAATGATTAATCGAGAAGAAGTATTTTTAAAGTTGATTGTCTTTAGGGAAAATAATGGGGCAAGTTTTTTAAATAGGTTTAGCCCCTGAAAAGGTACCATATTGTATGTCAAGACATTTTGCTGCATGCATTATTTTCGGTATAATCAACAAATGGGCATAACTCCTTAAAAATATTTGAACGTTGTCATAACTTTATGCATATTCCTTTTAGCCACGATTATACACTAGGGATAATTTTATTCATTGTTTGCTCACAATCTCCGAATATATCGTGTAGTTATTAATATTCTAATTTATTATAGTATGATAACAATATATTTTTAGTCAGTATGGTATTGGAATCTTATATGTATACCATTCTGCCTAAACAATGGATTTACAAATACAATATCCCTACATTCACTCTCTGTTTCTTATCTGCTGTCAACTAACTATTGCTTAACCATCCTCTCACACTGTCTCCGATGGAGGGATATAATAAATATCCTGGAAACAGCTGTAAGACCTTCTATTTATAAATGTTCTATATTATACACAGCTTTGTTTTTTTATCTCATTACGAAATCCTTATACATATATATATATATATATATATATATATATATATATATATATATATATATATATATATATATATATATATATATATATATATATATATATATATATATATGGGAGAATATACAAATAATAACAACAGACGAGGACAGGTGGTGTAAATAACAAAAGTATATATAGATAGATATAGATAGATATAGATAGATATAGATATAGCTATATATATATATATATATATATATATATATATATATATATATATATATATATATATATATATATATATATATATATATATATATATATATACATAAATATATACATATATATACATATGTGTGCGTGTGCGTGTGGATGGGTATACATATCTATCTATCTATCTATATATCTATCTATCTATCTATCTTTCTATCTATCTATCTATCTATGTATCTATCCTTAAACGCATTGTCTAATAATTTATAATCCCATGTGTTTTTCTATGTGTAAGTGATCGGGTGTTGTCTGTATGCTTTTGGACATATTGGTTACTCAAGAGGTTCTTCATAGAATCAAGTGTATTTTTAACAGAAGTAATTTCGATATAGCTTCTGTGGTATTGGCTATTTTGTAGCTGTGACAGTTGGAAGCTCTGATGTAAGTATTTGCTTAACTATGAGACTATTTAAAGCTCAGAGTTCATCGTTGCATTAAAAGACGGCCTTCAAAATACACAGATGTCATATTATTTCCCTTTCACACACACACACACACACATACACACATACACACACACACACACACACACACTCTCTCTCTCTCTCTCTCTCTCTTTCTCACACACACACACACACGACGACACACACAATGACACACACACACAAACACAAACACACACACACATATATATATATATACATATAACAATAGAAACATTCTTCCTAAATCTGTTAAAGAGAGACATTCAGTAACAGTTCTTTCGAACATGGAGCTCAGCACTCCCATCCATTACAAAACAAAATCTTTCTGTTTTATTAGATCAGTGTCTGTGAGCCACTTTGAAAACTATATATTTTTCAACGGTGAATTCAGGAAGGCCACCAAGCCAAGAAACTACTCTGTTTTGATAAAGTGCAATAACCCAGGAACCGGTCCACAGATGTTGTTTTGTGATGGATGGGCGTGCTGAACTCCCTTTTTGAAAATACAAGAACACAGATATTGTGTCGTATAGCCAGCTGGAAACGATGATTCCTGGGGCTAAACAACACTAACAGTCGTCCCTTCCGGAGCAACCGCATTATGTTGGCAAATAGCCTTTACTTTAAAGAACTGTTTCTCAGTATCTCTCTTTGAGAGATTTAGAAGTAATAGTGTATCAATGTTATTAGATCAGTGACAGTGTGTCACTTTGACAACTATATATTTTCGAAAGGTCAATTCAGCAATGCCAACTCGCCGATCAGCTACTCTGTGTTGATAAAGAGTAATAACTCCGAAACCGGTCCACAGTAGTTGTTTTGTGATGGATGGGCGTGCTGAACTCCCTTTTTGAAAATATGAGTACACAGATATTGTGTCGTATAGCCAGCTGGAAACGATGATTCCTGGAGCTAAACAACAGTAACATACATACATATATATATATATATATTTGTATATGTATATATATCATTATATATATATATGCATATATTATTACACAAATGCATATATGGGTACAGGACGTCACCAATAGTAAACAACATTAAATACGAAAATAAATGAGATCAATACGCAAAAAGCGAAAGAAAAAGATGGAAAACCGGACAAGTAATATAAAGAACAACCCTTCATCAGTTGTCGGCTGTCTTTCGGCTCATCATTCGAGCTTTGAACGACAATATATATACAAATATATATATATATATAATATAAATCCCATTCTCTGTGTATGTGTAAAAGATTATAACGGCTGCATTTTTCAACTGATTTTCTCCAAATTGGAAACATAGATTACTTATATCCAGAGATGGTTTTAGACAATTAAATATTTAACATAATGAGTAATGGGCCACCGTAGGGGTAAAAAAATATCGGTTCCTCGGTTACATGGACAAGGGAGGTAACTCTTTGCAAAGCAACTTTCAGAAATTGTTTGATTCCCTTACATCCATTGCTGAAAAAATTATTACAATCTCACCTAATATATAAAATAAAGATGTGTTTATTCGATGTTCACGCTTATCTCAATATCTCTCTATATTTCACTGTCCATCTCCACCTCTATATCTATCTGTCTATATCTTATCTTGCTATCTATATCTATCTCATTTATCTAACTAGGTATCTCTTTCTTTCTCACTCTCTATATTTCACTTACTCACTATTGTTTTTACTTTCATTTTTCAGACCCCATTGTTTTCCCTTTAACTCCAATCGCTACTGTTTTCACTGTAAGTTTTCAATCGTTATTTACAAACAACAACGACAAAGTACTGACAGAAAGAAGAGCACAATTTCATACATGATTTACTAAAAGAAGTGACTTTTGAAATTTCATTTCAATTCGTACGCTTCGTTAAATTTGCCTAGAAATTTCTTATTTACTTTTGCAATGTTTTGTACTGTTTTGTTGTTGACGGAATTAATGATAAATGTAAGTTCATAATTTATTGACAGAAATAACTACAAAAAATTCACTTAAATCCATACACTTAGTAAATTTCCCTAAAGGTTTCTTATTTCCTTTTTGCAACGGCTTTGTGTCTGTTGTTAAAGGCATTTTACAGGTTACTTCGATGTTGGCTCTTTGGTTCACTAAGTGACAAATTTCGTTTCAAACCGTACACGTCATTATTTTCCGTAAAAAAATTCTTATTTACTTTCTGCCCGTCGTATTAAGAAATATAATTTATGTTATCCACTTATTTTCATTGTTTAGTATTTTCTGTTCACCTATATTTATATATAGGTATATAATCATTCCTCGAAGGAAAGTGTCAAATTTGTCTGCAATGTCATGGTCAGCCAAACAATTATCTCTGTCCAGGGAAAGAACGACAGCTGCAGAAAGTGAATCATATTCAGAAACGAACAGAATGTGCACTACAAAAGCCAGAACATCTCAAAGTAATGAAGAGAGGTATGCACGGCTGACAAGGAATAGGGTTTCCACTGCAGAACGAAGAGCAGTTGCAACAGATCAGAGAAGCAACTTCTATGAAGCAGCTTTCAGTTATGATCCAGCAGTTCATTATGCAGATGACACTTGAGTCTCCGTTGGTGGAATGACAAATGAGTGCATACCTTGTAAAGCAAGGACGTGGTCTGAAGGGATACATGCATTATGCTGCAGTGGTGGAAAGGTTAAACTCCCTGAAATCGCCCAGCCTCCAGAGTCACTGAAGAAACTGTTATCATCAAGTGACCAAGATTCTAAGCACTTCCAAAACAAATCAGACAATACAATGCTGTACAACAGATAATATCATCTGGAACCGCAAGAAATTTAAGTGAGCGAGGATTCATTCAAACTTTCAAGAGCCAAGATCAAATTTATCATCGGATTGATTCTCTACTACCTCTGTTAAATGAATCACTAAAATCGGCCTTGCATTGTTTATAATCCGCATGGAGATATATATATATATATATATATATACATATATATATATAAAATCTAATTATCCGTGATAGAAAATTCAACAAAAGTACTCCATCTGGTGAGAGATAAATATTATTTATTTAAAGGTCACAATACATGTATTAAAGCGCTACTAATAGTTTCATATGTCGATAAACTGAAAAATACTTTTTAGTCGCAATGCACATATCGCAACGAACGAGAGATACTGAAAAATAGAAGAAACGCTAAAAAAACTGACAAGAGTATAGAAAACTCAAACACTAAAATACGGAAAACGAACAACAGAAACAAAAATGTAAAAAGAAAAAAAAGTAAAAAGGTAAAAGAGCTATCCTCATTAGACATTAAATAATAAGGCTGGAAAGATATGAAGTTAGTCAAGAATAAAGGAATTTTCCCGTTCTTCAAGCTATATTTATAGCTATGCATATTTATGCATATTTCTGACCTGGAGTTCAATAGCAGCTAGGTGTCTTATATCTCAACAGGATCTGCGCTCTTTCGGCCAAACAAAGTCTACATGTAGTCGATCCATTCAGATAAGGTATGGATTTCTCAATTACTTCCCATTTAATCACATGTAGTATTTCGTTATGTTTCAAAATCCATATTTATCTAGCTAACTTAGTGGCTTTAGTTTTGTTTCTACATCGGAAGGAGGTTGTGATTGGCATACCGATTTTTAAATTAACCTTCACATAATCCACTATAGGTCTTATCAGTTGCATTATTATTTAGAGTTGCAGTAACCTTTAACTTTTGCCTTATATTTAATAGATTTAGTCATACATCGTTGGTCAAGCGGACAGGATATTGGGTTACGACAGCTGTAACTGGATCCAAGCTCTTGGTATTGAACACGTGTAGTGATACTCTTCATATTGGGGCAGCAGCTATATGACAATTTCACAGAACACCTATTAAATATGTTCAGTGTCTGTGAGGGGTTGGAAAGTGCTTGTCTAGGAGAGAACGGAATCTTTTAATAACGTTAGTTTTCATATTAAGGGAAAAGGTCGGTGCAAACCAAATAATTTTTAGGTTTCTTATTATTCTCATTAGTACTAGAGTAGTTATGTATTACCTTAACTTTGATGCCAATAGATCTATTATTAATATTTTGATTATTATTAGAATTGTTATATATTAATGTATCTTTGAGGTCACTATTAGTCAGAGCCTTGTTATAATAGGGGCAGCTTTCTCGAAAATTTCACTAGAAGAAAAGAGGTTAGTCACTCTGTTATTAACATTAACTATACAGGAGGGTGATAAACATGTTTATGTATGTATGCAAGTTTCTTATTAGGGTGATGGAAAGGTTTATACGGGAAGGAATTTAAATTTCAGGAAACATGTAAATAATCAACTATAGAGAGATTAGTAGCTACCTTAATTTTAAGTCCTAACTGATTAAAGATGGAAATTAGTTACTTCTTAAATCTGTCAAGGGTATGATCATCACACCCATGGGAAATAGGTAAACTAACATCACGGTATAGGCGAACGTCATGAGATGGATATATATATATATATATATATATATATATATATATATATATATATATATATATATATATATATATATATATATATATGTATATACATCAATGTGCTTAGTAGAAATAAACCCACAAGGTAACAGACGTCAGCACTTATCATATGACCCCGTAGCTACATCAAAGAGTTCATTCCTATGCAACATTTTTACCCATGCTAATCCTTTAGTGAACAATAGTGTTTTCCTCGCATGCCTGATACAATTTAGGTCTATAGGGTCAATATCAACATACGATTTCGCAAATTCAATAGCTTTATCAAGCTACGATCAAGATGTAGATTGATGAAAGTTTATAATATCAAGCTGGGTAAATTTAGCCTTAATCCTATTCTTGATATTCTTAAACCAATCTATTACATATATGGAATTGTATTGCATAGCAAGTTACCTGATCTGAGATCGTGTGCTGGAACGAAAACAATTTCAGCGTGGAAGGTGTTTCTAAGCCATTTAAGAAACACACAAAAACCGTTAGATTCACTTCAACATTTAAATTTAATTTGCCAAAATATTTTCATCGCTTTGAGACCGCGACCTGTTCACTGACAACATTCCGTGGCAAATTAAATTTAAATGTTGAAGTGAATCTAACATGTTTTGTGTGTTTCTTAAATGGCTTATAAACACCTTCCACGCTGCAATTGTGTTCAATTTATTACAGTAAAACTGTTATTCCTTTCTTGAAGTCCAGTAATTTCCTTTATTCTATTATTAATATTTCGAAGTATTGTTTTTAGCTACTAGCCCAATTTCAGATCTCGTTGTGTTTAACAATCTACAAGGAAGATTATCACGAAAATTAGACTGATGAACTTTTCAAGTAATAAAGTCCTCTCCCTTAGCTAAGCATTCTAATCTATCACCGTTATCACTACATTTAGCAAGGAATTTAGCTTCATCAGTTTTAGTGGTCGCAAGCATATGTATAAATATATTTTTAAGAATTGGAAAATTCCGCCTATTCCTGGCTAACGTGATATCTTTCCAGCCTTATCAACATATGCAACTATCAGTATCAGCCTTATCAACATAAGCAGGGTGCTAATTATATTGGTTTCTAGCGAACCGTCAAGTTACGGGTAGTAAATCCACACATAGGCGCAGTCATGGCTGTGTGGTAAGAAGCTTGCTTCTCTACCACATGGTTCCGGATTCAGTCCTACTGCGTGGTAACTTAGGCAAGTGTCTTCTACTGTAACCTCGAGCCGATCAGAGCTTTGTCAATGCATTTGGTAGAGGGAAACTGAAAGAATCCCATCGTATATATTTGTATATATTTGTGTGTCTGTGCTTGTCCCCCCACCATCACTTGACAACCGGTGTCGGTGTGTTTATGTCCCCGTAACTTAGCGGTTTGGCAAACGAAACCGAAAGAATAGCTACAAAGGGTAAGTCCTGGGTTCGATTTGCTCGACTAAAGACGGTGCTACAGCATGGCCGCAGTCAAATGACTGCAATAAGTAAAATGATATATTAGGTGTTGAGTGTGACTTCAGGCTTTGCCTATTTCGAAGTTACGTTTATCTGTCTGAACTAAAGGTGAGACGTGTAAACATGGAAATCATATTGTAGCAATAAATGTTACTCCCCACGAGGAATGAATCCTTTGACAAGTAAAGGCAATAGTTATTAATTATGTAACAACATGAACATATATACACTCATATGTACATGTACATATACACGCCCTCACGCGCGCGTACACACGCTTACATACCTACATCATCACATAGAGTGTATTTATATGAAGGTTTTAGTCTTAGCGTTTCAGGTAGTAGCAATTGTTGTTAATCCTATATTTCCAATGATTTAACTACATAAATCATACTTCGAACATCATTTCCAATATATTTCCAGCATTTACAACGTGGGTACTGAAATATTTTTCATTTCGGATATAACCTAATAACTTGATGACAAACGTTCCATGTAAAATGAATATATCTGTACAGAGCTCTTTTTATTACGATTGCCATTGAAGTCTATGTTATATTAATTTTTAATAGCAAACATGTATATAATCTGTTCTGATTTCAGGATTTGCTTAAACGTATAGCCTTTATTACAGATCGATACATACAGATACATAGAGATACATACATATGCGCGCATATTTCCTCTGTGTGTGTCTCTCTCTCTTTCTCTCTCTCTCTCTCTCTCTCTCTCTCTCACACATGCACACACTCTCCTAAATATATATATATAATATATATATATATATATATATATATATATATATATATATATATATATATATGCACAGATTTACAAACACGTTTGTCTGTGTGTGTGAATGTAGATACGGAATATTCTGTGTGTCTGTGTGTGTCTGTGTATATATATATATATATATATATATATATATATATATATATATATATATATATATATATATATATATATATATACAGTCTTACACACACATTTGACTGTGTGTGAATATAGATACGGCATATTCTAGATATTGAAGTGTGCATACGTATTTCCATTTCCATTTAATGCTATACGAAAATTCATGCAAATGTTTTACTAGTACATAACGCGGACAGTTAGAAAATTCGTTGCATTATATAAAGACGAACCGAAATCTAGCAATTATTTCGAAATTCCCTGAGTAATTGCTGTACATTCAGTTGCTATAATGGCATATATACACTTTCATTGGAGCAACGAATAAACTTTTAAATATGCCCAGTAATGTTTCCAAAGTCGGTAAAGAATGTGTCATGTTATTACTACATCCCTTGAAATATATATTTACTTTCGGCAATGTAATAACTTAACTTATATATACCACTAACTGAATTTTCTGAAATCAAATCAAATCTTATCTCTAAATATGTATGTAAATCAGAAAGAGAGTTTTATTGTTGATCTTCTGCTTACTGGGTATGTGAATACTTTTACTTTTGCCTGTTCTACTTAGGATAGAATTTTACAAGTAATCCTTTCTTAAGGTTGTATATAAATATACATGGCTATAAACTTGATAATGTATCATTCAAAGCGGGTTTAGATTATGATCACTATTTTATAGAAGTGGTTTAGGGAAATAATGGGGAAACTGAATAGCGAGACGTTATAAGATTACATGAAAATCATAGAGTTATGTTTTCATTGAACATTAACTATAAATTAATGCTCAAATCGAATTTCTTCTGAAGTATGTGAATTATAAAATTGTTACAAGGAAGCAATTATTCAATCGGTTGAATCTACTTGAGATTATGGATACTGGTGTCATTTAATAAAAGCCTGAGTATGATGGGCAATGTTGACTCCAGTGAGAGAGTAATTCAGAATGGAATGGGACATATCTAAGTATCACAAGACAAAAATCATATTTTTCAACTCAGGTGTAGGCATCATTTTAGTGATATCAAACACCCGCCATGATTCATCCGGAGAAAACTAACAAATTTCATCCTACAGTGAGTAAACATTTATGAATAAATTTGACGTAACTGATTATATAATAGAATATAATTAATGAAAGACACATACATAATATTTCACCTACACTATATTTTCAGTGGCTTATGATTGCTTCTGTTATTGCACTGTATGAGAGCTAAAATCATATATAAACTATTCAGTATGGTCCTCATGTTCAACAATCAAAATATCTTCTTTCAGACAACATATCATCGCAAAGGAGCAATCAAACCTATATCAATTCTCTCGACTTTTAAAAATACCAACCAAACCCTTATCAAATCATCTCAACCGAATTTAGAAATAAATGATCCAGGGATGTAACAATGGATATACAAATAGGCAGAATGTACAGGGCAAAAATAGCGTTGATGGAACGTCTGCTCTATGATGGCAACCCTGAAATTAACAAAAACTATGTGAGCAAAATGCGAAAGCGAACTGTATATTTACTATACAGATGAGTGATACGCGCAACTGATTATTTCTAGAAGTACTTTAGAAGACTCACATATTTCTACCTTCTCAGTTGCCTTTGAATTCTCAGCTTGACTACACTCTTCGAAACATAAACTATGGTAATTACACAATTTACAAAGGTTCTGTGAAGATCCTGGATACATTCTTATACTGGAGACCAAACTAATAATATAACATAGCTATGCCTCCCATCCCTCCGAAAGACTAATTTGCCACTGTTGTCATGTGTCTCTTTTGAAAATAAACTTATTTTACTGGTTATCTCCTTGTAATATTTCCAAAGTGGAGCACGACCTTGCACGTATCACCAACTACATCGACTACAAAATATGAAATACAAGTGGATCCGAGAATTCTTTCAACTCAGAACATATTTCTTTCAATGCATTTTCCATGCTTTACGTATTGTACAAACCGCCAGCCATGTATATCTATTAAAGATTATATTTTTCTATATCTCTGAAGTCAGTTTACATCCACCCACTTAAATATCCATCGAAACCTGTAAAATAATCATGAACGAAAATAAATATCTTAGTTTCCGAAATCATATAATCCAGGAGGCATCTGTATTAGATTGGTGTATTATACGCAAAATATTCAGCATCAGTACTAAGTAAGATTCAAATTGCTTATGTATAAAATATTAATTGATTAATATGATGTTCATACATTTAGAATCTAGCCATATGTAAGTATCTAACTTTGATATTCAGTATGTTGGGAATAAAAGGTAACCGTGCTGAAAATTATGTTTTGGTTCTGATGCTTTGACGTTTATGCAATTTAGAAAATGAATGAAACCGTTATTTCTGTATCCACAGGCAATGCTGAATTTTCTTTCGGATTAAGATCAAAGCAAATAATTCATGCTTAGATCAACACACAATGAATGTGGATTTCAGATGTTGCACAATATTAAATTAGCTTCATGTTAAAAACTTCTCCTTTCACAATCAGTGTAATACCATGTAATGCACATGCTATTACCGAGGGATATATTTCTGGCTTGTTCTTCTTCTAATGAAGGAATCGGCTAAGTTCCTTCCAACTAGACTGTGTTTAACTAATACACTTTAGATGGCCAGACCGAAAATCGATTGATTTCAGCAGGGATTGCTAAGATCTCTTAACAATGATGCTAATAAAATATCACTTTATCTATTAATGTGATATGCCATTATATTTTATATATCTCTTACACTGCAAATGTCTACCTCTATTTCTCCATGAATACAGACACACACAGGGAGACACACCCACACACATATATATATATATAGATAAACAAATAGATGTATACGTAGATACACACACACACACACCCATATATATATACACACGCAAACACACACACACACACACACACACACATATATATACACACGCGCGCACACACACCCATACATACACACACACACACACACACACACACACACAAATATATATATATATATATATACATATATATAGACCTATGTCTATGAATGCATTTCTGAATGTGTAGGTATGTATATCACTTCATACACACTTCTATCATGTATATATATATATATATATATATATATATATATATATATATATATATATATATATATATATATATATATATATATATATATATATATATATATATATATATAAATACATATATGTATATGTATATATATATATATATATATATATATATATATATATATATATATATATATATATATATATATATATATATATATATATATATATATATATATATGTGTATGTATACATAAATATTTACATACACCGCCACGCACACATATATATACATATATATGTGCAGACATATATCTTTTATCCTTTACTTGCTTCAGTCAACGGAATGCTACTATGCTGGGGCACCGTCATGGAGGGTTTATCGAACATATCGTTCTTAGTTCAGAGATGTTTAAGTCTGATAACTATCATAAGGAATACCTGTATTACAGAGACATACACTGGTTGTCAAATGACAGTGGGGAACAGACGCAAGAGAGACAGACAGACACACGTAACACATACACACACACGCACATATATGCATTTATATATTGGTGTCACACCATAAATAATGCGTTTTTTAATACTTCTTTTATTTTTTAAAATTAAGATACGCAAATTTCTTTTTGAATCTAAAATATATTTTCCTGCATTTTCTATAATGCCCTTCGATCTATCTGGTATACTTGCAAGGCTCCTCTTCCAAAATTCAATTGTCCGTGATGAAAAGTACTCCTTCAGTAATGTTTTGACTTCGTGTAGAGTGTTCATATTTTCCGTTCAAATGATTTTAAAGACTACAGAATAAATGATAATCAGATGGTGCAATGTCTGGTGAATATGGTGGATGGGTCATCGCTTCCCACTCAAACCGCTCGAGCCTTTGGAATGTCATTTTCGATGTATGTGGCTGAGCATTTTCTTGATCGAAGAACACAATTTCGTCTTGAAAACAAAGATGGTCGTTTTCCTTCGAGCGCCGGTTTAAGTCACTCTAGATTTTCATTGTTATCGTTTGGTTTGGGTTTAAAATTCAAAGTAGACTAAACTTTTCATATCCCATCCAAAAGATAACACTTTACGTGGGTGAAGACGTTCTTTAGCCTGCAGTTCCAGTGTCTCTCTTTTCCCTACCCACTGTCTTTGGCACTGGAAATGTTGCATAGAGAACCCATTTCTCCTCACCACCCACTATTCGGTCCAGAAAAAGATTCTTTCGCGAGACGTGATATGAAAGAAGAGCACATATTCACTCTCTGCGAGTGACTAGACTCGGAAATAATGTGAAGAAGCCTTTGACCTAATTTGCTGACTTTTCAGATTCGACGTAGGCGTCAATAAATGGTTGAATGACCAAATCCATATTTCTCTGTTAGTTCCTCAACAGTTACGTTGGGATTTTATTCCACTAGGGCTTGAAGGACGTCCTCGTCGAGCTCTGCAGATGTTCCAGGACGAGGCTCATCTTCTAGGATGTAGTTTCAGACTCGGAATTTCTGGAAATATCGTTGAAACTGACTTACGCTTACTGTACGATCGTCATATACTGCATTAACATTCAACGCACTTTTCGTTGCGTTGTCAACTTTATTGAACTCATTAAGCAAAATATACCGAATATGCTCCTAATAAAGCATTTGAGTCTATTATTTATGTGCTTACTCTGAGATATATATATGCGTATGTGCGTGTGAATGTGCTCCTATATATGTGTATGTGTGTGTGTGTGTGTTTGTGTGTGTATGCGTGTAAAATGGACTTTCCTCGGTTTTTGTCTAGGAAATTTCCACACAAGAAATTGATCACCCTGGGACTATAATAGAAAAAGATCAACCCAAAGTGTTGTGCAGCGGTATTGAACCTGAAACAACGTGATTGTAAAGCGATCTTCTTAAGTACCCATATGTATGTATTCATGTCATTACTCAGTTTATTTCAAGATTCCGTGCCAATAGATAAAGAACCGGTTTCTAACCTAGATCCAAGGCACCGTCATTAGAATTTCTACAACAACAACAGCTTATTTTTGCTTGTATGTATGTATGCATGCATGCAGGCATGTATGTATATATGTATATATTTATGTAAGCATGATGTATGTATGTATGTATGTATGTAAGTATGTATGTATGTGGAAATTTGTATGTTTTATGTATGTATACATGTATGTGCAGATTTGTATGTTTTACGTATGTATTCTCATGTATTCTCATGTATTCTCATGTATTCTCATGCATATAGTTGCATATCTGGATATGCTCATATATATTTCAATGAAAATCTTCTGGAAAGTTTTACAGATTTTTACAGTTCCACTGATAAAATTTGGATCTGTAGTCTTCGAATTAGCTTTATTACCTTCTGCTTTTGAGAAGCCTAATTTCTCAGGATTGATATCTAGGCAGTATGTTACATATCCGAGGGCCCTAAAATTACAGGTATAAACCTGAACATGTAATTTCGATAGAGTAATTGCAGCTTTCTCAATATTTCAGTATGTTTTCATTTTCACTGATCTTCCGTGATGAGAGTAACATCAATTATCAAAGCAGTTTATCATGGACTAATAGCCAGATTACCAAGTACCTTATGCACAAAAGGGATACAGATGCCGGAAAAGCCGTAAGATGTGACAAGCGATGCAGAATTTGTGGAATTCACACTGAAGATATCACTCTTATCATAAGCAGTTGTCCGATAATGTAATCATGGCATCATCCACTGATGATTAAAAGGAATACTGGTTGAATGTACCAGTGAAGCCGTCAATAAAATGTAAGCACAACAGACCTGATATTAAGATTTGGGATAAAGAAGAGAAAATTCTACACAGTTGTGGAAACTAGCTGCCCAGCACATGTTGACATAAGGCTGACGATTAGTGAAAAAGAAAACAAGTATGCTGAACTATAGAGAAATTTGCAATTAATATATATACATATATATATATATATATATATATATATATACATATATGTATCTATATATATGTAACAGAGAGAGATACATTCACATACGCACATACGCACAGACGCGCACGCACATACATGCATATGATCATATATATGTATATATGATGTATATATATATATATACGTATCATATATGTATATCTATATACGTATATATATATATATATATATATATATATATATATATATATATATATATATATATATATATGTATATACATGTATATATATATATATATATATATATATATATATATATATATATATATATACATGTATATATATATATATATATATATATATATATATATATATATATATATATATATATATATGTACATACATATATATAGATACATATATGTATATATATGTATATACATATATGTATATGTATATTTATGTATATATATGTGTATATACATGTATATATTACACACATCCACACACACAAGCACACACACACACACACATACACACACACACACACACATATATATATATATATATATATATATATATATATATATATATATATATACATACAGTATTGAAGCTATTATTTTGCTGCTTTGATTCTAGTTTAAGAATTTGTAATGACAACAATGTGAAACGAACAAAATAACACTAATAAATGCAGGCTCACAGTTAGTCGAACCATTGATTCGTACATTATGTACCCTGAATGCATTGTATTTTGCCTAGATATGTATGCATCTATAATTGCTTATGAAAAATAAGGGTAATATTTTTAATACAGTTTTCTGAAAGAACGTAAGAGGAACCTAGATAAAGGATCAAATATGCTATTATTATCCTGTAGAAATATTTCTAAAGAATTTTACCTGAAGTATGATATCAGTCTAAACAGAATATCATTCAAAGATTCACTCATTGTTTACAAAATTATCTAAAGCATCTCTCTAGCTACCCACCACTTCATTGATAATTATATATATTGTCAATAATCGATACACATGCACACTCAAAAATTTCCATACCTTGAAATTTATATACATATGTATTGAAATATATATGCATACACACTGAATTCCTTAACACGTGCTGGCACATATGCTAGCATTGTTATACACATTTACAGTCGAACATCCCCAGTCAACTCTTGCATTACACACGTACACGTACAAACATAACCAACGAACCCACGCACGCACACACACACATACACACACACACACACACACACACACACACTCACACACACACACACACATGCTTACATAAAATAGGCTGTATTGTTTATATCGAAAACAAACAAGCATACATCGATATTGAATTGTATTTCTCCATAGTAAATTCTAATAAAAATTTTCGAATGATTATTGAAAGAAGTAAATATTAAACGGATTTGTGCCAAATTTAATAAATATATCGAATAAAACATCTAAAATTTCAGAAAAAAAGTCATTGTTGATTCTTCCAATTGTATTCATGGAAAACGTTTTTGAAAACTAAACAATCGCATATATAAAGAAAAATACAGTACAAATAGATTTTTCTATAACTAGAAATAATTTACAGAGTAAGAGAATGAATGAAAATAATCATAAGCAATTGAAAAGTATTCTGGTTTTGTGCAATTTGGATTTCTCTGTTCATTATAAATGGGGAAAACAACTCAATTCACAGCCAAGAATCTATATGGCCAGGAATTGTAAATCATAAGTCATGTACAATTGTTTGTTTGGTGCAGTTTTATGTTTTTTTTTTCTTCTTATATCTTGATACGATTTACGAAGAAAAATCGAATTTCACAGTATGCAGAAACACGTATGTATTCAATGAACATAAATCTAATCGCATTTATTAAATGTAAAACATAAATAGATTTAATCAGAGCTTTTATATTTCTGTTTGTTATTAATTATTTGCTCTTTGAAGTTATTGCAAAGAAAGTTTTCGTCATAAATTTTACTCATCGCTGCATTTCTAATCAAATAAATACTTTTTGCTGTATTCTGGACTGGCGTTTCAATGTTAATATGTAATCTTCCTATATTTCAGTGTTTTCTATTCATTAATGTGTAGCTATTTTTCAGTTAGCAAATTATAATGAAATTAAATTGTCTCCCACAAAGAAGCCAAATAAGATATTTGAACAGTCTAGAATTTTACGAATTTTACGAAGAGTCTAGAATTATTTTTTCACGAGTTCAAATCAGCATAAGAGGAGGAGTTTTGATCATCCCCTATAAAAACATTTATTTTAATTATTGTTCTTAGTGTAGAAAATATTTTCAGTTAAAAACACCAGAAGTACAGTACTCAGCAAGCGATAATTTCCTTTGCCGCCATATTAATAACCTCGCATTGACCTGTTTACTTGAAGTTGTTTAGTCATGTATAATAAGGTATTAGTGGCATTGAAATGTTGTAATGCTTACAACATTTTCATTTGAATCATAAGTGACAAAATCCAGGAAGACTGATCACTAACCGAAACTTATATGGTTAAAATAGTTACGTCCTTGAAACATTGTCTAAATTACTGGCAAAACTGATATGCCCCAACTATTTTATAAATACGTATAATGAGTAATACATGTACATGTAAGTAGGATAATCCATAGTCTTCAACATTTTCATAAAACAATGGCATAGTCTGAACATGTAATAAATGCATATTTTTTGTATGGGATATGAATTTAATAAACTTTGGAAAACAGGACCTTTGTGGGTAGATTACATAACAACAGATGCAATGTTTTTGTCATTTTCTTTCCTTGATATTGCATTAATTCTATTATAGAGGGAAAATAGTATGTTTTTTTCCTTCTTCAAACACGAGGCTAAACACCAATGATAAACAGAAAAGATCTTTGAGTCAATATTGCAAACTATTGAAGCATGTATAGAGAAAACAAAACCAATATCAGATTAACAAAGGAATACTGCAAATTCGATCCGACAACTAGATCTGAAGGTTTAGAGAACAATGGTTTTATGATTTATACTTATGCAGCGGTATTTCAAGCATTTATTCATGATATACCACAGAAGCGCTGTAATCAATCCCACAGCAAACACTCAGATATACATATAAAAACCCACCAACCACCAACAGATATTTCCCCCTAGCTTTCCCCCCCCATACCACTATCGCAGTAATAACAGAATCATTACCAATGGGTTTCACTGATAATCTACATCACCCTCACACTTTATCAATCAATGACAGGGATAAAACTGATATTTGTTTGGATTGCTTTGTAATCGGAAAATATAACATTGAGGGAATATATCGACGAGTGTGAGTTTAAATGTTGGCTTGTTTTATTGTCATGACGCATAATACACTTGCAGTTACATATGCATAAGCAAATAGGCAGGCGCATCTATCTATCTATCTATCTATCTATCTACCTATCTATCTATCTATCTATCTATCTATCTATCTATCTATCTATCTATCTATCTATCTATCTACCTCACTACATGCCTACCTACTTATCTAATATCAGTTTATCGATATAATCCTATAGTCTTGCGATCGCATTCAAATTCAGTCAGTGACACACATAATACACATAACACGAATCAAAATGGCAAGATGTTCAACCTTTCGCCAACTAGATACTTCAAATCATGGGGTCTCATTCGAAGATCGCTTCAAAAACAGGGAAGAGTTACTAATCGACCTAAATAACAACCTTCACCACTAGGGGCCTTTAATCACATCAACGCTGAATGGTCTGAGTACCTCCTCGTCTTAGGCTACTGCATGAGCATAGGTAGGCAGAGTCTCTGCTTGACCTTACGAACATGGTATCCATGAAGTAAATAGTTCACCAGCCAAGACTTAAATATGTCCTCGAGCTGTGTCTCACAAATGAAACGGTGTTCATCTATAGTCTTAAAGTGACACCAACGATCTTCTCGGTCACAACTTTGTTGAATTGACAATATATGGTACGAGGGAAAGTGCTGCGGCACAACCTGCCAGAAGTCCCCAACTCATTCCCAGCTTGACCATTCTTTAATACTAATTGGAACAGTATTAAGAACCTGGTCTGACAATTTCTCATAGCAGTAGCATAAAGCTACATCAATTTATGACAGCCATACAAGATATGCAATACATTTTCCACGGAGAGAATATAAAATCAAGAGAAGCACACAATCCTCAAAGACAGGAAAATTGAAGCGAGAGGACGGACAAGCTCTCAAATCGTCTGAATGAGCAGCTGACGGATAATGAGGAGTCCTATCCGAAACGAACGCTCCTTGATATTGAAAATGAACTCACAATCTCCCAGGAAAAGGAGAGCGCAGAAAAAGAAGATATGGCTGTAGGAATATAAAAAACATGCTTTAAAGCCTTCTATAGGCTTGCAAATGAGTTTGCTTCAGTATGGCACAAGGAGAGGGCCAGTTTTCGAAGAAGATGGCACACTAACTGTGGACTTCTACAAGATAAGCGAAATACTAAATGTTCAATACGTATGATTTCACATCTCTGTTAGGACACTAGCAAGTAAATATTAGCAGGCGAGTTCTTTGCTACTATAGCTCTACATGACGACACAAATTGTCGATTACATCACAAAAAAAGGAACTGATTTAATATCAGGCATAGATAACATGAGCTTAAATCTCGGCTAGCTGTTCCGATGGATTCCCCAAAATCCTTGCAAGAACGTGCAAAACTTGTAAGGCCATTACCGATCCACTTCCAAAACATTCTCGTCAGTGGTAAACCTCTCCGAAGATTATAGGAGTGCATACTATACACAACCCATAAAAGAGAAAGCAGAGTAGAAGCTAAACATTATACGCCTGTCTTTCTAAACTAACATATTAACAAAGTCATGGAGCGAATTGTCAGTGGGTAGCTGATTAGGTTCGGTGAAGAGAAGAACTTACTCTCTCACTCCCAATGTAACTTCTGCTTCGGAAGAAGTTGCCTTACTCAGCTGCTCAGCGCCGGCAACAAAGTGAGTGGGTGCTGAATAATCTAATCAACCGCTCATACGTTGATGTGATATAACTTGATTTGAAATTGTTGCACACGGACTGTTAAATCACAAGTTATAAAGGGTTGCCATAGTTGAAAATCTGGAAGAGTGGTTACATCATTTCTAAAAAGACATAAGACAGGTTGTAGTAGCCAGTGGAATCCTTTCCATAGAGCTGTCTCTGTGCCGCTCTTGTTGTTTTTGGCGGGATGGGAGTGGGGAATGGCTTTTACAGACATGATTTCAGTTATACAAGTAGTCAATCTTACTAGCTATGAAGATCACACAAAGTTGCACAAGCAGTTAAGAATTCCTTCGATGCTTTCTCGATGCTAATCTTCTACAGAAAGATCTAGATGTCCTGTACATTGAAGAAAACAGCATGTAATTTGATGCTGAAACTTTTCAGTTCCTCCATATCAACTAGATTATGCTAACACGCGCTAACAAATTTTGGACTAACAAGACCATAGATTCCCGAATGAAACGCAGTGTGTCACTTGGGGATTAACCTCAGTACGATTCTTAGTCTCATGTGCATCTCATCACGATTATGATAATGTGGTGGCGAATGACTATGGATTCTGATAACTTTCAGGATAAGGGAGCAGGAAAGTATTATATTTCTGTAGACTATAGCATTAAACTATGGTCCCTCCAAAGTATTAGTTTAATAGCGGAACTCGAAATAGTTCAACGCTGTCACACCAAGAGGTTTGCATCAAAAAACAGTTGAGATACTAGGAGAGACTGCAAAAAGTACCACTATACACCCAGGAGCGACAACGGGAGAAAATATGCAATGATATATATATATATATATATATATATATATATATATATATATATATATATATATATATATATATATATATATATATATATATATATATATATATATAAATAAATAAATATATATATATATATATATATATATAAATAAATAAATATATATATATATATATATATATATATATATATGGCTGACCTTGAGGGGCTGGTGCCAAACCTTGACATCAATAATTATACCAGCCCCCACGCTACTGTACTGTTCTAAACACAGTAACAATGAGGCCAATGGAAAGGACCAAGTACTTAAATAGACTGGGATTCCATTTAATATCTTGTCAAAAATTCAGGAGACCTACATGAAGTGGAGATATATATATTTTAAGAAATATCTTCAAATCATGCTGTTCAATATTCCAGATAAACCTATATCACAAGAATCTCAAACGAGGGCAGCAATATCAAACTTCCTTATCTGCCAAGACCCAGTCACATGCGAATGGCCACTGTAGAGTTGATAACACTAACTGTACTCTAGCATGGCTAAAACCTTTCGGTTGAAACGCATAGAGAAATATATGCTGGCCACACTTGGCCGATATTTCAGTCTTAAACACATGTGCTTAATTTATTCTACTTTCAAGCGTCACGGTGATTTGAATCAAAATCTTTTGCTTCAATGGAGTACGATCTTCGGTCTGAATACACGTTTCCTGATGATTTCAGATTGTTTTGTTGATCCTGGGAGGTCTGCTGAGCACTCCCAGTCATCCGCACCACTCACAAAACTCCATTCGAGTATGGCATAGCTGTTCCTGGCCATGATTTTCTTCCTCTTTCAGTGTAGAATGCTGGAGATTCTACTTTTACTCTCGCCATACATAGAACGTGCACTATCTCTTTAGGCAATTGATTGTGCCTGCACGTGCACCTTCCTTGGGCTAGTGCAACTCTGCAAGAACTCAGAACGTGTTCTGTTGTATGTTCACCCCGGAAGAGTAGGCACTCAAAAATATCTCATTTGCTCCACTTTTCGTGATGGATATTCCAAAGCAGGATATCATAGTAGATCAGAGAATAAGATGTATTCTAAGAAGTGCCTTAAGTCGTAAATCGTTCCGGTTGAGACACTTCTAGGGTGCACATTTCCAGTGGCTTGATTTTATCTGCTGGTTGCCTCCCGAATTCTTATGGCATCCTCTTCCTGTTTCGCCTCCTGCAGAATCAGATTTTTCTTTATCTTACCCGTTACCTCTGAGTACCATTCGACTTTTGTTAGGCCCTCTCCCCGTCCATTAGCCTCTGTGCGTGTCCCATTATTTCTCTGATCGTAAGGCTTGGGGATTGATAGGAACTGTAAATACCAAACCTTGAATTTGTTAGAGAGGCCACATTGCTCAATGACCTGCAAACCTTTTTCCCACCATTAGCTTTATTTCGTTTTCCCTTTTCGTATCTTAAAGACTGTCGTGATACCCATTCTGAAACCTTTGACTAGTTCCTCTGCAACTGTTGGGATATTTTGGCTGACTTCAGTGAATACAACTATTTTCGCTAATTTCCCTTTCCGCAGAGAGAGGATCCTGGATTTCTTTGGTTTCAATGTCATTCTGAAAGATGTGCCTGCCTCGCCAAGTAGCTTCAGCCTCTTCCGTATTTCATCCGACTGTAGTGCTGTCCATGAAGGCACTTAGCGATGGGGTCCAAAATCCCTCTCCAAGTTCTTTGGAGCAGGCTATCACATTGCTGCTTTCAGGATGACCTGCGGCACCGAAGAGATTGAACAGCCCATAGCTATGCCCTCTTCTAAATTGATCCAGTCACTTGTATACTCTTTCGTAGAGAATCGTATAGAGAACATTTTGTGTGGAGCCAAACCGTAGGCATGCGCCAGATGGACTCATACCACATAAAGATCTCTCTTTTTAAGCCTGGTTCCCAAATCATTGAAGCATGTTGTACACAACCTGATATTCCAGTAATGCCTCCCTTCTGAGCTGACATATTTAAGTACTTATTTTATGTAAGATATTTAATTTGTCTTGCTGCCATAACAGAATTGATTTTTCCTTCAACGTTCAGAAGTGATATTGGTCTGAATTGGCTGATATCTCTTCAATTCTGCTCTTTCGGAATGCACATGCCTTCGGCTCTCATCCAGTGGTCGCTGATCTTCAAGTTCTTCCATACTGAATTTATTAATTTGTGAAGTCTCTCAAGGAAACAGACATTTCTTGTACAATCGACATGGGCATTTCCTTTAACTTTGGTGATGATTTGGCCCTGGCTTTCTTGGCCATTTTTTTCATTTCTCTCAGTGTTGATGGCTTGTCATTGGACAATTACCCTGACAGTGCCTGGATTGCGAGTGCCACTTCACTCTGTAAGTCAGAATGTTTCCCTAAGATACTGCGCGAGACCGTTTTTATCTACTGAGAGTGTCTCAGAATTTGGTGGCTCGAGCAGCTTCCTAGAGAATGGGAGTCTCTGAAAAATGAATCTCATATCTTTTTCCTTCTGCTTCTTCAATTCTTTGTTGCATTTGCTTTGATGAGGGCCGCTATATCTCCCTTTGAGGTCTCTACAGAATTTTTCTAATACGTGTTTCTCAAATGCCGAGACAACTTACATCCGTTTCTTCAGATCCCTTTTCTTCTTCCGAATGTTATCTATCTCTCACTGGCATCTGGATTTCTGGGGAGGTGATTTCACTTTTGACTCTCTTCCTCCATAAGCATTTCTGCAGATTATATAAACAATGTTCCCGCGTGAGGATAGCTTGTGTTTCAGAGTGCTCTTCTTTATAAGGACATTCAGTTTTTGGACTATTTTCCGGTCCACTGACTTCCATTCTTCGTTTACACTTGCAGGCGAGATGCTGAGCTTACAGTGTCTGTCCTCAAGAGCCTGTGCAAATTCCTCGTCTAAATTAACAGTGTATACGTCCTTGGCTCTGTGATTTGTCACCTGGCCTTGTTCTTCCGACATATTGTATGCTGGAGCAATGTGCTCCTGCTCATTTAATAGAGTCCTTGCAAATCCCCTTTTCGACCTGCGGATCGTAATGCCAGGGGCGAAACTCTTTCCTCAGGCACATGGAAATTCCATTTCTTCTGTGCTCATAGGCTGATGTGGATTCCTGATCATAAGGAATATTTTACCAAATGATTCTTCATTCTGTCCTTTCGGTGAATCCTTAGAATATTTTTCATTGCTGGAACTGTGTAGTCATATAATAATAATAATAATAATAATAATAATAATAATAATAATAATAATAATAATAATAATAATAATAATAATAATAATAATAATGATAATAGTAATAATAATATCAAGCCATGTGCCAATGACAAGAAACTCTCAAGAGAGCTGAGTAGTAGAAAGTTTTCGGAGAGGAAATCCTGCACAGGCAAGTGTTTCAGCCCGTAACGTCTTACACACAAAGGGGTCCGCGCCGCATCTAGATCATGGCTACTGGATGCCCGTCTGCTAATATTCTTTAGCCACTTAGCTATCAAAGACTTGTGTGTTTAAACCGCTTGAAGATTTCATCTACTTGTAACACCACTCCGTTCACTCAAATTTCAGACTTATATGCTTGTATTTAAAGAAGAAACAGCGTTGATTATTCTTGCTCTATGTGACATGTGATTGTGGCTTCTTGCTTTTTAGGAATTATTTTCTGTTTGAAAATTACTTTCTCTTTGTTTCTACTAAACGTTTGCACTTTTATGTAGCCTTCATTGATATTATCCTGCACCTTTTCTGAAAATTTCCTGAACTCTTAATGGTTAATCAAGGAAACATTATTGTTATTGTTGTTGTTGCAGCATTTTATTATAACCACACAAACACACACAAACAAGCACTCACACACGCGCGCACACACACACACATACGTACACACATACACACAAGGTTATTATCCTTATAAGATTAGATTACACGTGTAATTTCCATTTACCAATGCCTGCCCCAAGAAAGAAATATGTCTAGTTAAAAGCGCATACACCTGTTATTTGAATAAAATAACTAGTATTATCGTCTTTATACGCACGCAGCATTGGTTTCCTCAAATCGATGTTTGTAAGACAATCCATCCATCAAAATTAATATCTAACAAGCACGTATTCGACGAAAACAAACATATTTAGAAGAAACTTAATAGGATTCCATTTTCTGTCTATCAAATGTGAAATTCCAAGGAGAAAATATAGTTAACATTTCATCAATTGCAGATATCTTTTGTCAACAACATGAAACTTATTAAAAACATCCACAGGATTCTAAAAATTTCCGTTTTCTACAAAAATAAAGCACAAATGTTATCCTATGTGATGCTGGCAGAGCTGATGATGTTCGGAATTCTAAAGTTATATTTCAAGGGTTTGAATTATATTTATTTGAGAAATATTATTATTTTCATGATTTTATTTTGTGAAGCGGATATTACCAGCGTCTCAAAATATATTATCGGATGTATTTTGTTTATGTAAAAGGAAGACAGATTTATGAAGTCAAAATTTATTTCTCTTTCCAACCAATTTCTTCAGAATCCCTTTGTTTGTAGGGGCGGTGTATTGAAAAATTATGCATAGTTTAGCAAGCCACTTTGTATTAATACGAAATGTATTGAAATAATTGGCAGGTGCGGCTCACAATTGTACATACTGTCTCACAAGCAAAACTCATAAGTCAAGAAAGCAAGAGACAAGATTATGGTTACATTATATGTAGCGAAAGGTTTACTCGATAACAACAGTCCTGAAGTTAAACAACACATATAGCAACAACACCAGTACCAACAACTAGATAGCATATTCTTCAACAGGTTTAATGTTTCAAACATTTATCGATAAACATATCTATAAATCTAGTGCCACTCTGGTATGAATTTAACACGTGCCTTATAATTCAGAGTAATACATTATTGCATATGTAGTCTATTAACGTTAATACAAACTTGATATTTATTCCTAACACAGTCGGCGCACCACAAATTTGTGCAGCACATATTCGCTGAAGTAGTTTAGTGCGCAGCTATTTAATTATACATTCAATATAAAACATTGTTTACAACTACGACTTAGATAATGTATGATTTGTTTCATTTCGCAAGTGTATTGGTGAAGTAAATGGGGAGTCATTTTTGCTCATAAGATGGGAACTGCAGAACAACTTTGCAATAATAGAGTCAGTAAAAGTAGCAACACCATATACAACGCACTCTTTAGCCATTAAAATAATTGAACATATTCAATATTGCCATCCTATATATCATGATTTGCTAAAAGTGTTCCTCATATTCTCGCATTAGAACAGGTCAGGGCAATAGGTTATGTCTTTAATTTCCTTCGATAGGCAAGATGGTTAAAGTGTTTGCTATGTATATTATTTCTTCAAAATATCTGCAATAGATTGAACAACATAACATAAAGGTGAAAAAGGATTGAATAAATCTTTTCTCATAAATAATTTTTGTTGTTCTTTCTAAAAAATGTTTTCTTTTTCATATAAAGTTAAGTGCAGGCATGGCTGTGTGGTACGAAGTGGGCTTCACAACCACACGGTTCCGGGTTCAGTCTCACTACGTGTTACCATAAGCATGTGTCTTCTACTATCCGCTTTGTGAGGTAATTTCAAAGAAGGAATTTGGAAGAAAACCCTCGTATATTGTATATATTATATATACCCATTTTGAGCCTGTTTGTTTCCCGTATCACAGCTTGGCAACCAGTGTTGGTGTGTTTACGTCCCCGTAACCTAGAGTTTCGGTAAATTAGATCGATAGAAAAAGTACTAGGCTTAGAAAATGGTCCTGGGGTCGACTTGTTCAACTAAAACACTTCAACCCGGTGCTCCAGCATTGCTGCAGTCAAATGACTGGGACAAGTAAAAGGATAAAAGAATAGTGCATGATAACTATTAGGTTATAATAGTTGAACAATGTAATATATAACAAAGAATATAATTTTCAAACTGATCTCTTTTCAGACATAAAGAAAAAAAATATCAAAAGTAGATAAGTGTATATGACTGTATAGTTCGGAAAAATCCTGTAAGTTGAAAATAACGTTGAAGATCTACGAGATGAAAAGTTGTTTTATTTTACAGATAGAAAATATTGTAAATGCAGTTATACTCCTACTTCTATTGAGGACATTTGCCCCTAGCTTACACGTGACTGATGAATGCTGTAGTATTCCTCCTTTATTCAAAATTTTAACAACGCAATATGGTTTAGTGATATAAGTAATAGAATATAAAAGTGCATATTAATGGTGAAGAATATTTGCCACTTAAATGTGGCTGACCCCTAAGCGTGGATGTTACTGCTGCTTTTAGCCCCAGGAGAACATATCCTCCAGCTGGCTATTGACACACATCTGTGTCCGGTCTGTATTTGCAAAGGGAAGTCATCCTTCCCATCTTGATCTGCGATACGTACGGACTCGAGTTTCTGGGTATTTTCCCGTCCTCAGCGTATGACAATCACCGACCTTCGATGTATTTGCAAATACAGACAGGACACAGATGTGTGTCAATAGCCATCTGGAGGAGATGTTCTCCTGGGGCTAAAAGCAACAGTAACATCCACCCTTAGGGGTCAGCCACATTTAAGTGGCAAATATACTTCACCTTGTCGTGCAGTTACTGTTAATACCTCGTTCAGAGATTTGACATTACATATTAAGGTTTTACTAAAATAGGTGTGTAACGATTTCTGCTCTTTATGTCTTTAAATCAAATTTAATCTGTAATGTGGGCGGTATAGCTTTGAAGTGGACTAGTTTATTATGTAAATATTATTTTGTATTTGATATTCAAATACACTGGCTCCGTGCAAGTACCTTTTCGCATTTTTCTTACGCATATTCTAGTCCTGTATACAGTCATATGTTACGTCCAAAGCTAGTTTGAAAAGCATTGCAGTTTGAAACAGCAATACACACACTTCGGTGTTTCCTCTCCAAGCAAGATAGTGCAATTTATTGTTTATGTTAGGTTTGGATATGAGTAGCTGATATGATTCACTTCAACACATTACTTGATCTGGTATTTATGTTTAATCACTGCCCATCAATAATTTGTTTCCCTAATAACATGTGCAACTTAATTACTACTTAATGTCACAGTTTTAATAAATAATGCTCCAGCATTAGTCAAGGTCCTGTAGGTATGAAATTATTTCCATATCTAATAAATGTAGAAATGCAGCAATAAATTGGATTTAAATATTTATATCATATAAATATAAAATGGATTTCCATTAAACTCTAAATGGTTTTCCATTCTAAGCTTATGTAATTAGAAGTATTCGCGACATGTAAAATTACGATTTCAATATTCAGAATTATAATCGGTTATAATTGTCTTAATATTGAATATTTTCCATGCAAATTTGTTAGTTTCCGAAATGTTATCAAGATTTTGAAGCTAGTACTGTAGAAGAGAGGAAATCGTTAAAGTGAAATATGTTTAAGAATATGTACTGATATTCAGATTAAAATATTATGTATACCATCAATACCTCAACAAAGATGGTTATAAATGATTACCAAACGAATTCACTGTCATATATATATCTATCTCTCTCTCTCTCTCTCTCTCTCTCTCTCTCTCTCTCTCTCTATATATATATATATATATATATATATATATATATCGTTACCAACTGTTTACTGCGACTTATATATCTCCAATATATGCAATATTCGATTTCTTCTTAGAATAGGAGCTGCTCGCTAGCATCTCGTTAATTACAGTTGCTATAGTAAGTACATTATGGACTGGACATTTGTGAGTAAAAGGGTTTGTGGAGTCCAATTCGTGTATACTTTATAAGAGGCATTCTGTTGGACATAAACATCTTTTAAAATCTTTTGGAAATCTCCAATGTTAATCACATCGTTTCCGTGTGGAGAATGATTTGTCAGTTTTTCAATTCTGTTGTATGGAAACCTAAAATTATGAGGTTTCTAAATAAATAATGTGCTACGTTGCCTACTACAAACATTAATTCGGTTATACCTAAAAGAATTCATATTCACTGTATAAAAGCTGTTATTTTATTAGTAGTTTACTAGAAATGTTCTCAATAAATTTAAATGTTGTATCTCCATCAAATTTATAGCTGCTATATAGCAAGATAATATTACTAGCTCCAGTAGTTGGTAGTGTGAGGGATTGGCAGAATCGTAGGGCAACGGGCGAAATATATTGCGTTATTTAGTAACAGAGATTTCACTGTTCGAATCCCGCCTTCCATAATTCTTGCGTCAGATTAGTGTTATCTATTATTGTTGTTGTGGTTCATGTTTATTCAGGCACAAGTGAACCCTAATCCATCAGGTCGTTGATCAGAAACCTACTATCAGTGACCGTCTTTCTTTTCAACAAATAAGTTCTGTGCATTTAAGGCGGTGAGCAGTCAGAATCGTTAACACGCCGAACAAATTGGTTAGCAACATTTTGACCGTCTTTGTGTTCTGAGTTCAAATTACGCGGAGATCGACTTTGTTTTCCATCCTTTCAGGATCAATAAAATAGGTAACACTTGAGTACTGGAGTCGATGTAATCGACTTATCACACCCACTCCGAAATCACAGGTCTCGTACCAAAATTTAAAACCAATATGTTCTCGCTCAAACACACGATATCGCATCTAGAGTGACGATATTTTCTGTACCCTCTGATGGCTTGGTTATCAATAATTCCTCCTACGTATACCATTATGTTCTATACTCAAAGCAATGTCATTTTGCATATGAAGGGACAATTTGTTGTATACATAAGTTTATATCTTTTATGATATCCAACAGCGGCTAGTGAGAATGCTAGATGCATTTCTACCTCGTTCTGCATTGTCAATAGCATGTAATCACACCCAAAGATATATCTCACCAGCGATATATAGGATATAATGAATAAAGAATTACTGCGGTTGCGTATAGGCGCTGGTGTTGTGTATATTTTCAGTATCCTAGTGTAATTACATATTAACTTAGAATGTGGATACGGGAAGAACATTTAAGTTCTCACATAAATAAACTTCAGTGTAATAGCAACTGAAGCAATGATGCTTATACACATTTTCATATCACAAACAGTGAAATTTATTGGGTATAAAAGCCTGTTAAAAGCAAAACAAAATTACTAACGTATATATTGCGATCTCTACCATGACAGCCACATCCAAATGGTATCAATTAGTACAACTACCAAAAATGTTATAAGTGTATCTATCTGTGTTTTTGAAATCTCGGATTCCACTGTAAGTGTGTTATCAAGTGGAGTCACTTTAAAGAAACAAAACTGACAATCCATTAACGAATTTCCTCCCTTCAGAAATTAATTATTAAATTATGTTCATATATTCCTCTCCTATGTAAATGATTAACTATATTTCCTTACACACCAAATCCCACGAGCTTTTGTGTTTACTCAACTCATTTTTTTAATATATACATATATATAGACAGGTCTATAAAATTCCTTCGTGTAACATAAAGAAAAGTTTTGTTTGCAAAGCGGACTGTATTGTTCCAATCTCAATGGCTGTTTATTTTATGTTTCAGCATTTGCTTTGAAATAAAACACAAATCGATTTACTTGTCTATTCCCATGTTAAAATAATAACTCATGATAATTATTTCTTGATCCCCATCTGTTGCTGCAATTTTTATTATTTCCTTTTTTTTTTTGTTCACATTTCAAAACATATTCTTGTCGATTTTATTGCTCTTTGTCATGGTGTTTACAATATATACCATTCTTTGAAATAAAACAGAAACAAGTAAATTCCAGACAATAAAATTGCTGTTTATGAGTCGTCAGAAAAAAAAAAAAAACACATAAAGGAAAATATAAATGAAAACAAAAAACTAATTTGTTGAATGCAAATACTCACTTTTACTTATGAACGTTCGAACTACGTAAAAGATTCTAAGCAGTGTTTATTTTGACATATTTTATAGCCAACTATAAAATATTCAGAAAGACGAATAGAAAGGAAGTTGAAAATATATTCAATTTCTTTACATGTCTGTAGATGTGTGTATTTTATTATTAGTTTGATGTGATATGGATATGTGATTAAAACAGTGTTTGTTTTTTCTTTCACTTGCATTTGCATCCGCGTGTCCTTGTTTAGGTGGTCATTTTCAGCAAATGATACTTTAAATATGTAGTACGAATGCTCTGCAAAATAACGTTTATATCTTCTATATTTCAAGGTCCTACTCAGATTATGATAAGTATTTAAGCATTTATATGCAAGAAGTAACAAAGGAACATATCGAGAAATCTACTTGTAAATCAACAAATCTAGATATGATCTGAGTTAATATATTTCCCGAAGGACAATTTTCAGACTGCAATGAAAGCTAGAAATGTGCATGAATACATATCCAAACTGTACTATTTCCAATAAGTAAACCAATACAGATCTTTCTCACGAAAGTAAAACGCATCACACATTTAGATGTAAATATTGCAGTATTTTTCTCTTTTCCAAGAGAATTTTGATAGTTTGACTAGATAATACAAATCGCTTACACCCAAACCTTCGATTTACTTAACTTGATAAATATGAACCTTTGCACGATTAACAATGATTATAAGTGATGCCTAATATGTATATATCACCAAGAGTAAACAACATGAAATGCGAAAACAAATGAGTTCAATACGCAAACAACGAGAGAAACAAATGGAAAACAGTATTGAACGGCACGCATCCATTTCCAAGTAAGTTTATCTTAATCTTTTTGATGCGACTCTACTCTACACTGTTTTCTCCCCTTCACCATTTTCTATCTGTCTCTCTATCTCATTCTTTCTCCATTACACTCTCTCGTTGCTCACACGTGACCATTATCCATAATTATTTTCCTTACGTGACCATCCTCCTTTTCTTCCAGGGCTGTGCTAAGTACTGGACGTATACTATTTCTCTTCTATCTTTTCTCTTGTCAAAGAAAATAATTCTCCAGAGTTCGCTATTTTACCCACGTTCTGGTCTAATGAATCTCTATGTTTGTTTTCGTTTGGTTTACTTGTATATCTTCAATGTCCTATTTTTGTTCTCAACTTCGACTCTTCATAAATCCTAAATATTATTTTGGTACTTATGGGAGCAAATGTCTTCGAAGACTCATATTAACGTTCAGTGCTCGAAATGAATAGCAGATAGACAACTCAAAACTGATCAAGGGTCGTTATTTGTGTTACTTGCCCTGTTTTCCATTTGTTTCGCTCGCTGTTTGCGTATTGATCTCATTTATTTTCATATTTCATGTTGTTTACTGTTGGTGACGTCCTGTACCCATATATGCATATATTATTATTTAATTGAACGCCACGCATCCATTTCCAAGTAAGTTTCTCTCTTTCTCTCTCTCTCTCTCTCTCTCTCTCTATATATATATATATATATATATATATATATATATATATATATATATATATATATATATATATGTGTGTGCATGTGTGTGTGTGTATAATGTGATAGGTATGATCTAGGGGGCCAAATATAAGAAGTTAGATATTTTTGAGCATTTATGCAGCTAGTACAGATGACAGAACGTGGACAATATCCCCCAAAACAACTCTTTTAACATCGTAAGTTATACACTTCTTTCCATATTGAAATGAAAAGAACGTTCAGTAAGCTAACATTTACTATACAACTCACAGTTTACCGACACGAGTTGCTAAAAATGCGAATAAAAATCAGAGTAAGGAACAGGACAAGCAAAACACGGTCTGCGAACGTTTCATATCAAAGTTGTTTACAATGTCACAGTAAGAAGAAAAAATGAATTTAAAAACTATCCGTAGCACGAATGATTAGTTAAAAAAAAAAGAAGAAAAGGAAGAAAACAAAGCCAAAATGAAATGGCCAATGAAAGTATCAGTTAGAGAGTAGGTCAACTTAAGAAGAAATAATGTGGTGTGTATACAGACGATTCTGTTATGTGATGTTGATAAGCCACAAAAAGGGCGAAACATCGACGTCCGTCGCTCCTGAATGTGATCTGGGCTGATTTGTTTCGCTTGTCTGTGACTTTCGAGTGTTTTACCATCGGCACTTCCTGAGATTCATCTCCACCGCGGAATGTGGCGGCCTTCCGGAAAAACAAATAGGGGTCGTGTATTGAGTGCATGTGTTCGGTAAGGATTACAACACTAACGCTGCATCTAATACGTATTTGAATTTATTCTTACACAATCATCCTCGGTGCATACTAGCAAATGGTTTTTACACTCTTTGTAATGGACAGTTGATTCAGTGCGCCTCAAATTCGGTTCAGGTAGATGATGTTTATAAGTCACAAAAACAGGTGAAATATGTACGCCCTTCGCTGATGAATAGGCTTCAGTGTGATTTGTCTTACCTGTCTAAGAATTTTAGGTGTTTTAACACTCGGCGAAATGAGGGCGTTACTTTTATTGCGCCAAAGGCAACCTTCGAGGTAGCAAGCATGGCTTCTGCATTGATTATGTGCGTTCGTTAATATATATATATATATATTTTACGTGCATATGCATATATATATACATACCTACATACATACATACATACATATATATATATATATATATATATATATATATATATATATATATATATATATGTAGACATAGAAAGATATAATGATAAAAGATGAAAAGTGACACTTAGAGAGATTGGACAGTTATAATAATAAATATTAAAAAAACTAAATGTATATCCGCTAAAATCGAATAAAAATAGAATAATGTGTAGATCTCCCTCTTTCTCTCCCCCTCTCTCTCCCCTCTCTATTCCCCCTCTCTATTCCCCCTCTCTCTGTGTATATACAAGAATGGGAGCAAACTGAATATTAAAAAAAACCGTGGAATACATTATATAGAGTAAATCTTAATAGTAAAGCTATTACGCGCGCGCGCACACACACATATATTTATATTATGTTCAATGAGGTGATACGAGAGCATGTTTACTTCTATAAAGAACTAGAGCCTGCATGCAAGCAGAAGAAAATACAATTCCAGATGTATATTACATTAAATAAGATAATGATTATGTAAAAACACTGATAAAATAACAGAAAATATAGAGAAAGAACATAATACAATACATACATTTATATGTATATATATATACATATATATATATATATATATATATATATATATATATATATATATATATATATATATATATATATATATATTTATATTTATATATATATGTATGTATATTTATATATGTGTGTATGCATGCATATGTATGTATATATGTATGTATGCATGTATGTATGTATGCATGTATGCATATATATATATATATATATATATATATATATATATATATATATATATATATATATATATATATATATTTATATTTAAATATATATATGTATGTATATTTATATATGTGTGTATGCATGCATATGTATGTATATATGTATGTATGCATGTATGCATATATATATATATATATATATATATATATATATATATATATATATATATATATATATATATATATATATATATACATATATACACACACACATGTTTGTATGTATATATGTATGTCTGTATGCATGTATGCATGTAAGCATATATATATATATATATTTATATATCTATGTATATATAGGTATGTATAGACTTTTTAAGCTCTTTCTTTTCAGATTTATTTCTCATGAGACAATTATTTTTAATGTTTACCACAGTTTTCGGTATGTAACCCCACCACACATACACTCACATACACACACCCAGTCACACAGACACACACACGCAAACACACAGACGCACGCACACACACACACACACACACAAGAACACATGAATAGTACATGCTTGTATTCGAAGTTAGCTAAAATATATTTTTTAGTATTATCTATTTCAGTTTTGTCTTTTTCATCCCCTTTTTCATTTACATTGTTAAATGTATACATACATATATACATTTATATGCGCGCGCGCACACACACACACACACACACACACAGACACACATATTTGTAGTCTGTATTCTCTGTTTTGGGACTTTTATTACTTCACGGCTGGCTTTTACTCCTTTGTTAATACACCCCTAATAATTTATCTCGTTAGCTGTCTAGAGCTGTTACTCTATATTTCGTTGTTTCTTAATATCTATTTGACGCTCTTGAGTAAAGCAAATTTATTACTATCCCTCCCGCTCCATTTCTTCTCTACCTAACATCCATTTTCTTCGTCTTAATGACGTCTGTAAATACACCTACCTTATTTCCATCTAGCATAACCTGCCCTAACAAATACTTCATAGTCCATTTGATTTTAGTTTCTTTCTTTCTCTCTTTCTTTCTTTCTTTCTTTCTTTCTTTCTTTCTTTCTTTCTTTCTTTCTTTCTTTCTTTCTTTCTTTCTTTCTTTCTTCAGCTAGCCATTCATTGCTGTTGGGAGTTTGAAAATTCTTTTGTTAATTTCCACGCAACAATGGAAACAACTTACAAGTAATAAAACCTGAAGATTAGCTAATCTTGTTTTCTGCATGTTACAACTTGTAAAACAAGCATCGCTTCGCAATGAAACGCTCGTAGTCCGTGTTTTACCTGTTCTTTACTTTCTTGCATGTAAGTGTGTGTGTTTGTGTGTGTGCGCGCGCATGTGTGATTGTATGTATGGGTGTCCCCAAGGAAATGTCTCGGCAAACTTTCCGACTGAAAAGTCATGCTATGTATCAAAACAGGCTTTGTTCTTCAGAATCATAAAAGACGCAAGCCTTTAACAAATACTTACACTCTAAACGCTACAATTCGCCATACACTGGATTAGAGCTCCCGCACATGGGACAGTGTTGCAGTTTTCCTTTCTCTCTCTCTCTCTCTCTCTCTCTCTCTCTCTCTCTCTCTCTTTCTCTCTCTCTCTCTCTCTCTCTCTCTCTTTCTCTCTCTCTCTCTCTCTCTCTTTCTCTCTCTCTCTCTCTCTCTCTCTCTCTCTCTCTCTCTCTCTCACACACACACACAACATTCTACATTGCATTAAAATGCCACTTTGTTGATTTTTATGAACTTACAAATACATCGCATATCACCTGCATGATGCTTTATTCTGAGTCTTTTCACCCCGTGGCACCTTGACCAAGTGTCTTCTGCTATAACCTCGGGACGAGAAATGACTTGTCAGTGGATGTTGGGAGGCAGAAACTGAAAGAGGACTGTCGTATATATATATATATATATATATATATATATATATATATATATGGGAGAATATACAAAAAATAACAACAGACGAGGACAGGTGGTGTAAATAACAAAAGTATATATTAGTATGACGCTCGGGAATACGGAAAGTCATAACGTTTCGAGCTACGCTCTTCAACAGAAAGAATACGGAGACAAGGAGAAAAACACGGAGAAAAAAAATTGGATAGTGTTCAGTCAACGGTCATATATATATATATATATATATATATATATATATATATATATATATATATATATATATAGATATATATATTATCTTCGAAACGTCTAGATAGAATAGAGACAGCTGATGAAGGGATATTCCAAGTGGCTTTCCGTTTTCCTATGTGTTCGTTCCGTTGTTTGTAGTTTATTGTTCTAACGTCCTGTACCCTGATATGCATATATATACACATGTAGATGTAAGTATGTACATATATGTGTGTATACATGTATATATATTCCTTGTATTATTACATTATTGAACGCACACGTCCTTTTTTGCAAGTAAGTCTACTATTATTCTGACGTGACTATCTTTCTATCTATCTATCTATATATCTATCTATCTGTCTGTATATCTATCTATCTATTTTTTTATCTATTTATCTATCTGTCTTCCTCCATCTTTCTATCTATACCTCTGTCCTGGCCTCTACTTCGCTGCTATACCCTTCTGTCCCTTCCTCTTTGTTCCACTTCCTCCCTCCACCATCCTCTCTGCTCTCGTGTGACCTGTGGTCAACTTTCTTTTCACTCCAGCCGCGGTGAAGGCAAGACGAACTACTAGCGTTCTACCTCAGATTTGCGTTTGGTCGTACGGCTTTTGAATGTTGTTTTCACTGTCCATTTTTTCATGTCTTGGTTTGTGTTTGCCACCTTGGAATCCCCTGTGTAGTGGGTTGATCCACTACTCAGGAAGAGACTATTCTAGAGTACGTTCTGTCTTATCTTCGAAACGTCTAGATAGAATAGAGACAGCTGTTGAAGGGATATTCCAAGTGGCTTTCCGTTTTCCTATGTGTTCGTTCCGTTGTCTGTAGTTTATTGTTCTAACGTCCTGTACCCTGATATGCATATATATACACATGTAGATGTAAGTATGTACATATATGTGTGTATACATGTATATATATTCCTTGTATTATTACATTATTGAACGCACACGTCCTTTTTTGCAAGTAAGTCTACTATATATATATATATATATATATATATATATATATATATATATATATATATATATATATATATATATATGTATGTATGTATATATATGTATATATATGTATATATATATACACACCTATGTGTGTCTGTCTCTTTGTGTCTATATTTGTCCCCTTACATCACCACTTGACAACCGGCGTTGGTGTGCGTAGCAGTTCGACAAAAAAAAAACAAAAAAAAACGATAGAATAAGTACTAGACTTAAAATGTAAGTCCCGGGGTCAATTTGTTCGACTAAAACCCTTCATGGCAGTGCTCCAGCATGGCCGCAGTCAAATGAGTGAAACAAGTAAAAACAAATAAAACAATAAAACAATGCTCCCAACAACTTTACTTTATGATCACGATCTGGATGGTCACGAATCACCATCACGCTATCAATGTATACTATCTAATATCTAAATTAATAGTATATACTATTAACTTTTCATGTTTAATTAATGTTTGTTCCTTATCCAAGTAAGAAAAATGAATTAATTATGTTCATTTATAAACTGGATATATTGTGGCTCTATCAGTCTAAATATCAGAAGACCTTCGGAACCTTGCGTCGTCAAATAGAATACAAAAGAAATGGAATTTCATTTAGTACATATTGAATATCTAAGGATTTCCGGGAATGTGTATGCATATGGAGTGATTAGAAACGTTAGCTGCGAAGTCGGTCGTTTATTGTTTCAGATGAAATGTGATCATTAATAGTTAATCATGATCACAAAGGTGAAATTGTGGAAAGGAAATAATATAATTGCTTCGTTTCTTGATAATTAGGAATGACTAAAGACTTGCACGGAACAGTATCGTAATAAATGGCAAGCGATTTGATGATAGTAGTTTCTTCGTAAATATATTAATTTGACCTGATCAGGTTGCTGCAGCTAAGGGACTTTAATTGAGTTGAATAGAAGTTTTTATAGACGGAATACGATTGCTAAGAAGATTACAAGAATTATCAGAAATATCAAGTTGGGTATGGAATATAATTCTGGATGTAGCCATTTCTTTCCTGGTGCAATATCTAATCAAGATAGGAAGAACAAAGTGAGGGAATAATGTCCGTTGCTGTTTCAATTAGAAGATAATAAGTAGGATGGAGAAAAAAAGGAAAGAAGAAGAAGAAGAAGAAGAAGAGGAGGAGGAGAAGGAAGAAGAAGAAGAAGAAGAAGAAGAAGAAGAAGAAGAAGAAGAAGAAGAAGAAGAAGAAGAAGAAGAAGAAGAAGAAGAAGAAGAAGAAGAACCATGAGGTGAAACTAATATTGAAATTTAGGCAGAAAATATTTGCTAATATTTCAGTCAGTTAAGAACTGGGAGAACAAGAAAATCGATATCTCATTTGGAAATAATTTCTTTTATTGAAGAATAAAATTAAATTTAGGATAAAATAATTAAATTGATGACAATTCGAATCATTAAAGATGACGATACTGGTTATTGACTCGTCTGTAATATTAAATTTTTCTGTAAATAATGTTATAATTTCATACACACACACACGCGCGTATTCATATATAAATACACACACACGCGCACACACACACACACACACACACACACACACACACACACACACACACCCACACATACACACGCACACACACACACACACACATATATATATATATATATATATATATATATATATATATATATATATATATATATATATATATATATATATGGTCATATGGAGAACAATAAAAACAGAATAAAATACAGAAATTATGTAATGTCTTAACTCGACAGTTGTTTCAGGAAGGATGTGGGAATGAATATAAGTGTTTCATTATATAGCTAAATATTCTGTCGCAAAAAGTGATTAACGAATTATTTGGTATCAATATTGTGTTTATATCGGGCGGCGTGCTGGCAGAATCGTTAGCTCGCCGGGCGAAATACTTAGTGCTATTTCGTCTGTCTTTAAATTCTGAGTTCAAATACCACCGAGGACGACTTTACATATTATCCTTCTGGCGTCAATAAAATAAGTACAAGTTGCGCACTGGGGTCGATCTAATCGACTAGCCCCCTCCCCCAAAATTTCGGGTCTTGTGCCTAGAGTAGAAAAGAATATTGTGTCTACATCGAGCAGAATCGTTAGCACGCCGGTCGAAATGCTCAGCGGTATTTCGTCTGCCGTTACGTTCTGAGTTCAAATTCCGCCGAGGTCGACTTTGCCTTTCATCCTTTCGGAATCGATTAAATAAGTACCAGTTACGCACTGGGGTCGATGTAATCGACTTAATCCCTTTATCTGTCTTTGTTTGTCCTCTCTATGTTTAGTCCCGTGTGGGCAGTAATGAAATATATATCATATCTACATATCACTGAACTGAAACATGTTTATTGTGGTTTTCTGTTCATATTTCTTATTTGAATTCTCATTGTATAGCCAATAAATTCGTATTTTTCATTTCAATGTGTAAATATGGAAAGAATTCAAATTTAATAGTGTTTATTGTTATTTTAAACCCTTGGGAATGTGATTAAATTTTACAACTCCCATATATGAGTATTACATTTGGGTTAGGTAAGTAATGCTGAATGTTTCATAATAATATGGAAATGGACGGAGTTCATGTATGAAAGGCATACATTCATAGGAAATCATATTTAAATTGATTTTGAATAATTCCTTTGACAATTTCCTGGATTGTCTGTAGACATTGATGAACGTAAAACATGAATAAACTACATGTATTCAACTACATATATATTAACTATGCAACTATCGATAGACAAATACGTTGCTCCTTTCTAGTGAGGAAGCTGACGTCAAACTACAGGATTAGAAACTTGCTGCAATTAAAACATTGATGCCGGAGTGTTATATGTTGTTATTCCCTGGTTTGTTGAGGAAAAAGTAGAAACTATACAGGAAATGCTTAATAATATTTGTAATATAATATGTCGCTATGATATATTTCAATAAAATATTCATCGACTCCCACAAGCGCCGACTTCCTATTGCTGGTCTCAAGATCGATTATGGTTTAGTATATTTTCCAGCGTGTAATGTAACCCAATGATCAGAAACATCTTTTAATATTTTAACGCTCACAAACAGTAGACTTACTATTATTCTCATAGCTTTCTCGCCCAGATAAGATATATAAATAATTATGTTTCAAAGGGAATTGAATAATATTACTACAAATATAACATTATGTTGCTGATATACATTCTGAAGCAAGATAAATCAATGAAATAAAATTTGTAGTTATTTCAACAGAATCAATTCAAAAGTGATAGTTATAGTAACGTTCACAATTTTATAGGCAGCAGAGGAGAAGCTGCAACTTATTTAGGAATTATTCTATCTCAACTGAGGAACTGTTGAAAAGTATATGTTATCTCTTGATACATTTAGAAACGCAAAAGTAATTCACAAAAATTACAAACGCAGTGCTTTCCTTTGTGTGACGGCTCTAACGATTTAAATTCCGTCAACTGGAGTGTGTTTCTGGTTTCCTTCACGTTTTAATTACTATTTTTACTTAATATTAATAATTTACATTGGAACAGACGCTTTACACTTGTAGTTACGTTTCACATGTTGTGAGTTCAAGACATGACTAAGTTATCTTTACTTCTGATCATTTCGGAGTCCATGAAATGAAATAACATAAAAAAAAATAGATCGACGACATTGGTTGTCCCCTCACATTGTTACTGCTGGACTTGTGTCTAAATCAGAAATCCATATTATTTATCTTCCCTGTGACACTTTCGACAACAGCCTGCACCATCATAGCTCTAACCGTTTTAGTATCCGTTAGAAACGATAGCGTGACTTAGACGGCGCAGGCGGTAGGAATATTCGGACATAAAACAATTGACGCATACCATTTTGGTACTACCACTAAGACATATATTCAAAATGTTTGCGTATACATTCATGTAGAAACGTATTTTTACTACAATAACTATACCGGAGAAAAGTCATTTTAGTTATTTAAAACACTGAGAACATATTCATATCAATATGTTCTCGCATAAATAATGCAGAATACCATTTTCAGAAATATGTATTTCAATATGTTCATTGATAAATAATCAATGAATATCTCGGGATAAATTTTCTTCGTGGATACTTTCATATTAACATCAATTGGATTGTTATGTATAAAAATATACAATTTGCAGAGGCAAGGCGGCCTTATAAATTCCATTTGTGTTGAAGGTGTTCAGTACATGTTCTAAACACATAACTTTACATCAAAATGGTGCTCTCTCAGTGGTCTTTTGCTTCCATATTGTATTTTAAGGAATGTATCAACAAGCACCCCCACAAACATGCACACAAACACACACATAGATGTATAAATATTCATACATGTATGTATGCATGCATGCACGTTTATACATATATGTGTGTGTGTGTATAGACACACAGACACATGCACACATGTGCGTATGCAATCGAATGTACGTTACTCCAGCAGTGTATTACAAGAATAAAGTTTATTGGATTGGCAAGAAAGTAATTTCAGTTTGTAGTGAAAAATAAGTCATTTTTTTCATATAAGGAAAGAATTTCAATCAATTATAAATATTCCATTTTCTTCGATAATCTTTTGCCATATTTCCGGCAACTTCAGGATTCTGCACTCATAGACCTTCTGGTCCATATCAGCCCAAAACTGAAGCAAGTGCGATTTCAGGTCATTATCATTATTGAATGTTTTACCATACAGATAATTTTGCAAACTTCGAAATAAATAGTAATGTGATGGTGCAAGGTTAGGGCTATGCGGTGGATGTAACTCACCTCCTAACTAAGCTCCAATAATTTTTTCACGGGTAAACAAAGACGTGTGTAGTCTAGCGTTGTCATAGTGGAACACGATTCCTTGATGATTTGCCAATTTTGACCGTTTTTACTTGATTGCTTCCTTCAGTTTCGTTAGTTGTTGAAAGTAAACATCTCAATTGATCGTTTGGGTCCTTGGTAGCAGCTCAAAATACACATCTTCGTAATCCCACCAAATTTACAGCAAGACTTTTGATGCAATTCAGCTTTCGATGGAGTCTGTGCTGGTTCATTACACTTGGACCATGATTGTTTTCTATTGATGCTATTGTAGACAATCCATTTTTCAACACCAGTGGCAATTTGTTTCAAAAAATGGTCGATATCACTGTGTTTGCGATGCATATCGCAATATATTGATTCGTTATATTAAGTGAAACTCTTTCAATTTAAGTGGAACCCAAATACCGAGTTTCTTAAATACTATGACATTGTAAGTGATTTTCAATTGTTGTTGTGATACAATTAACTTCTGTGCAATCTTTCACACAGTTATGTCAATCAGATTCAATTATGGCTTTGATCTGGACATCAGCTTCAGTAGGTCGACTAGAACTTTAGTCATCTTTGAATGAACAATTTCGAGAACGGAATTTTAAAACATTTTGACATGTGCGTTCTATTAAGCAATCAACACCATAAACTTCACATGTCTCTTTGTGAGCCTCAGCAGCTTTCTTACCTTTACGGAAATAAAAAAAAAGCAAAAATATGGCGAAAATGTTCGTTTTTGCACTCCATGTTAAAACTGACACTGAACTAACAGCCGTAAACAAAAATACGCGCAATTTGCTTCTAAGGTAAGATAAAGGTAACGGCTATCAAATGTCAAAAGGAAAGAGACATAACATTCGCAAAAGTCATTCAAAAAATCTTAACTCTATCTATTTACGAAAAACTAAATTATTTCCTTACCAACCCAATATAAATACATCCTGAAGTTATTGCACTTAGCACTTAGTAAATTGTAATCTCTGTGTTTATATCTCATTTAGACTAGGTGATGGAGAACCATCATAGTCAATTTACATCAACTGTCGTACAATTTATTCTCTTAATTTCTAACAAAATATCGACAGTGTGCGTGTGGCTACGACTGGTTATATAAACATACGACAAATTACTTGCGTATGTAGCTATAAACATATAAAAACACAATTGCTTCGCTAGTTCTTAAGTTCTAACGAGTACATTTTTTTGTTTCGTTTATAAAATTTGTTTTCTCTTGTCTCCAGGCATCTTTTATCATATGTGATTCTTTACGGCGATGAGAAATTTTTTTAGCTGTTGTACAGTTCTAATTGTTTTCTTTTTTTTCATCATTTGGATACTTGTCTTACATTTTTTATCTATGTAATTATACAGTCGTTATTTAGTACAAGGGACAGTATTGGCGAGTATATATCCAGTTGCAAACTCTCTCACATTTGTAAGTCTAATGTGGTCAGTATTCTGGTCGAGCAAATGCTGTCGATATTTTGAGTTAGGCACAGCAGTACGTATAGATGCAATCCTAAATACCGAAGGGAATTTGGAGTTTGGTGGGAAAAAAATAATGTTATCGAGAGCACAAGATTCAGTGATATATTTTTTTATTAATAAAATTATTGAAACCACTACTATACAAAAAATATATATTTTAGGAAGACACAGACTCTGGGGAATATCATAACCATAAAACATGCTGAATTTCTTTTTATCTTTTACCTTCTTTTACCTGTTTTCGTCACTAGGCTGTGGCCATGTCCCGGCATGGCCGCAGCCTTGTGGCTTAAAGAATATTTAGTCGAATGAATCGATCCCAGTACTTTTCATTAAAAAAAAAAAAAAATTGGTACTTATTCTATCGACCTGTTTTGCTGAACCGCTATGTTACCGGGACGTAAACAAACCAACACCGGCTGTGAACAGGCGGTGGGGGACAAACATAGACACAAAGACGCACTCACACATGCTCTCGCACACACACACACACACACTCACATACACACATATACATATATACGACGGACTTTTTTCTGTTTCAGTCCACAAACTATACTGTCAAGGCTTTGGTCGGCCCAAGGCTATCGTAGAAGCTAGAAGATACTTGATCAATGTACTACGCAGTAGCATTGAACCTGGAACCGTGTGATTCCGAAGTAAGCTTCTTACCTCGAAGCCACCCTTGCGCATACATGCACTGAAAAGTCTCATATACGATAGCATTAATTAGATCAAAGTTCTTACTTTGTACAAATGTCGTTGTTAAGTCTTTAAAAACGCCAGTGTCAACTGACAAAGTGAATTTTTTACTGCAGATTTTGAGTACCGGTTTCGAAGTGATTTAAAAAAAATATTATTCCTGTTAAAAATTGATGCTCCTTCCCGTGAAAATCTTTTGTTCTTAACATTTTTCTCGAGATTGTATTGACAGCAAGTTATTTGTGATTTGAAAATCGTAATTTATTTCTTTGTTTCCGTATATGCATGGATTTATGAGTGGAATTTTCCCTATAGGTGGTCCCAAAACATATGGAGGGCGCCCATTACCTAATCTAGACTAGTATTTCGATTAACATGACAAGTAATGTGCAAATAAAACTAGAACAAACTGCCATTGTATTGCACTTAAATATGTCTAATTGAAAATTCGTTAATCAATTTGCTGATGGAATATTGTAATAATTTGCATATACTAACGCTAAAAGACATCAACATAATTATAAATAATTAAGATTGGGTGTCTTTATACTGGGGGTTCGGGCACATTTTGGACATTAAATACCGTATATTCCATTTTATACGCCGTTCTATGGCATCTTCTTTTAATATTGAACTGTCCAAATTCAAAAAAATGCCTGTACGATCTCCAAATACATTATTATTGCAATATGTGCCAGTTACATCTGTTATGCTTGTGCCATTAAGAATATCATATGACATGTATAGGATACGTCACATTCATATTGCTGTAGGTAATGCGACGATCGTATGTCAATGAAAATATATTAATCTAGCTTTAAGTATTGCTTTCAAATTAGAAAAAAAGAAGTACGTTTAAATATTTTACTCAAAATTAATTTCACGTCACTTTTTAAGATAAATTTTTTTAATCGCTTCAGCTAATGATTATTATGTCTTTTTTATTCCAGTATTTTTCTTCCTATGTTTCATCGGAAGTTAATCTAAATTAACACAGATTTGATACATACAAATGTATCTCATTATGTGCTGACATGCAACGTAGCTGCATCCTAAATTTACACATTATAAAGGCTCTCCATTAACTGCATATATCGACTGTAAATCTATTCGAGGCACTATTGAAATATATGGAATTAAATGGAAGGGTGTAGTGAACCATTGATTGGCATGTTTGTGCTCTCTTTCAGTTCAAACGTCCATCAAGGATATTCGTCACGAATTAAATGTAATTAAACACACAAACGCACATATTACATACTCAGAGATACACACGGACACAGACATATAGCCAAAAGAAGGAAATTCAATATGAAAATATATTTCTTATTCGTTAGATTAATTCCTGAAATGTTTAGCAATTTATTTTACTGAAATACTTGTTAATAATAGGAAATGTATTATAGTTTTCATGAAAAGCTGCATTAATGAATTCAAGAATTTATGAATGTGTAATGACTTTCAATCAGTTATAATCAATTAACGCTTGATGTTAAATTATTGAAATGTTAATTATTCGCCATTAAAGGCCACTTCAGCTATGGAATTTAGGTTCGCGAAGTAACAGTATCGCTAAGCAGGCGTAATTATTTACATAAATGTCATAGATGTTGCAGCGTATAATTGCAAAGATTAAGAAATTAATTCTGATTTCCTTGTCTGTTTCATTCCTTCTGTTGTATAATCCCGCTTTCTGCATTCCATCATAACCTCTTTGCATGTTGCCGCTACAATATATGTTTATATATATATATCAAATGTATGTACGCATGTATGTATATATATGCGTGTGTGCGCGGACATTGTGCATAACATTAACGCTATGCACAATATGAATGTTGGCAAAATCATCAGTGTTATAAGTATGATAATACCTATAATTTATAAATATAAATGCTACATATTTAGACATCTTTCCCTGAATTGTCCTCAACATACTGCTGTCTCAACTACGAGCTAAACAAACGAGAGTCTCTATATGCTCCCTGTATCTACCAGAAATACCTGTTTCATCGCCATCAATTCATACAGTAAGGAAATACTAGTTAATAGAACGCAAGGTGTATAATGCATGGGAACAATTGGGATGTTTCTCTCTGGAATGCATCGAACGGGATTCATATGAAGCTAAATATCATCATAAACGACAATATGAAGGAGAAAATTACTTATCTTACAGACCACGGAGAGTGTATCTATCTCGTCGCTTGTTATGCTAGAAAGTAATATATTTACTGCAATCACAACCTACCCTTCAGACAACAAGAGTTCATTGAACATCATAGTCTTACATCGACAACCATGGAAATGATCAATGTGGCACTATTATGAACATAAGACTACTTTGTTAGGGCTGACCTATGGCTAAACAAGAAGAATTACTTATATATGATTGTTCACTGTTAATAGACTACATCTAGATAAATACAACATTGCTTCGAACAAATTTACTCCCCCAGTAGCTGCTGGAGCTATCGCTACTGCTGCTGCTCCAGCTATTACAACTACTATTGTAACAACTGTTATTGTAACGAATGGTATCATTTATTATATAAATCTTGACGGACGCATTGGTTATAATTTAGATATCCTAATAACAGAATTAATCTTATAAAATAAACTTTTACCATTATACGTTTTTAAAATGGTGCTGTAAGCAAAAATGGAAATGTTGGTTTTCATCCTTCTGAAGAGAAATCTTAGAACGCAAGATAATCAGAGTTAAAACAGAAGTGATCCCAAAATAGTCATGGTGTAACAAAAATAAATACTTTTACGGAGTCGGGAAATGAATAAAACCAATCATAGAATACATCTGAATTTCGTTAGTTGTTTAACACTAAATATTGATTCGACAGCCAGAAGGTTTCTCTTCTAATGTGAAGGTAAATCTTCCTTTGTGTATTATGTGAAACGCATTTCGCTGTAAAATGCACAAGATTTTTATATTAGAAGAATATAGTAAACCAATGAAAACAGGAACAAAGGCGAACATATTTTAAGGCTTGTCATGCTTGCCTTTATACGCCTGATTTATCATAAAAGTAATTCTTTTGTTTATAAACCATTACAGATTCACCTCGCTTGGAATGTTTAGCACTGCACTTCATCAAAATTACCCTTTGATCTTGAACTTTTTCTCGTAGAATAACAGGCTTCTATATATTTACAATCAGCACTGACTGTAGCAAACAATTGTAAGTAATTACATAAGATATCAAAGACATTCCATCGGAAGTTGGTGTATGAATGGACTGAAATTTACTGGCTTCGCGTTTTCATTTGAGGTAATGATACCTTGCATATATGAAATTTTCCCCCGACATTTCTTCATTGATCGACATCAGATCTATGCTTAATCGATTACATAGCATATATTAAAAGAAAGAAAAATAAAGCGAAGGAATACCTAGCAATTTTGCAGCAGCTGGCCTGAAATATGTAATGATGAGTAATCGGGCTGATAGTGAAACTGATTGGTTCGTTTGGGCTTCTATAGACATGTAACTATTCAGCTGTTGCTGGAAATTGTTCAGCCTAAAATATATACAACATTGAATGAAATATTATGGAAATATACCTTTTAAAATTGCGGATCGGATGGTTTTTTTTGTAGAAGTGTTCGATACTAAATTATTATGCACAAATTTAGTAGTTCTCATAGGTCTGTTAAATAATTAGCAGATTTTATGTGAATAAAGGGTATCATTATAAATATGACAATGTTTTCGATGTGAAATGCCAATTAGAAACAATTATAAGATTCCCAGTCAGCTATTAGCTTTTTCGCACTTATATGTAATATTCTATAAATGTTAGATCATGTAGCATGGAATTCAATGGACATATTTACCACACATTCTTTTCTACTATGGGAACAAGCCCCGAAATTTTGGGGGAGGGGCCAGTCGATTAGATCGACTCCAGTACGCAACTGCTACTTAGTTTATCGACCCTGAAAGGATGAAAGGCAATGTCGACCACGGCAGAATTTGAACTCCGAACATAAAGACAGACGAAATACCTCTAAGCATTTTGCCCGGCATGCTAATGATTCTGCCAGCTCGCCGCCTTATATGTACCACACATTAAAAATTAATTATTTCTATGCAAAAATGTCTAGGTGTATTATGGGCGAATGTTTAAGAAGTTTGCATCGGAACTCAAAGATCACAGGTTGATCTCAATATGTAGCATTTCCAGCACACATCATTTTCTGGAACTTCGGGTCGACTTGCGAGTGGAGTTGAATGAATGGGAACTCTAGAGAATCTCGTTGAATGAATTTTATTTGTAATCCAAAAGGTATAGCTAGGATTGTCACACACTGTGTCACATTGATTGCACCTGAGGATAACATTAAATGTATTCGTTTATGTACAATGCTGCAGCAATACTGCATTAATTCAGGAATCAAATCGAACAAGTGAAACATCATCTTCGAAAAGATTGTGATCCAAATCTATTATGTAATAATTCTCCAAAAATTCAGAAAAGAAATTGGTTAAATATGTTTTGATACTGATATAAATATATGTTACTACTGGGTGTTTCGAACTTTAAATAAAGTGCTATTTCAAGGGGTGACTCAATCTTATATATTTCTTGAAATATAAGTAAAACCTAACTATTTCACCTGGTAGTTTCAGGTAAAGAGGAATTATTCACTTAAGACCTGAATTCTCAGCACACATTTGTAGCAATACCAACGGAATCGTCTGTGAAAATATTTTATAAATGACGATCTTTGAGAATTCTTAGATTAGTGCCACCTTCTTCTCCTCTATTTCATTACTACTTCATTATCAGTTATACTTATGTTCGTTTCATCTCACTCTTATATAATACACACATTATACTAAACACTCGCAGCATTATTATCATAAGTTTTTCTAGGCAATACGGGTAGTGAAATATACATTCTCTCATGCAATCTATATCCAATACATTGTCAGCTTGAAAGCTCCACGGGTAGTGATAAGAGAAGCATGAGCAATAGATACATTATATAAGGAGAGGCATGAATTCTGAAAAAAGACCATATATATGTGGAACAATACAAAGAGCTCAATAAACCAGCCAAGACACTAGTTGAAATACAAAACGTTAACTATACGGAAGTTAACTTTGAGGAACTCTAATCCTAACCCTTTTAATCACAAATATTTCAAAGTAAACGATGAAATGGAATAAAGGAGCAAAAAAAGGTTAAAAAAAAACACGCAGTTCGAATAACAAAATAACAACAACAACACATAAACACCAAATCTTATTGTAACAATCATTTTGAACCATACCTTCATGATAAATTCATACTTAAGAAATCAATGCCTGAAATTTTCCGATTTTCATATTATGGTGGTACAAATAATACAAGAAACAAAAAGAAATGATAAGTAAAAAAGAAAGCAAATCTCCCTCTATGGATGCAATTAGTGATGAAGTAATATAGGAGAGTATAGGATTAATATGTCACAGGTAATTATTAATTCAATATATATAGAAGGGAAACGGCACCGAAAGACTCTACGGGTAGCAGCTGGTAACACCAATACCTAAAGAGAGACAAAAGAACCTGAAAAATACTTAATACGATCTTGTCTTTAAGCGGGAAAAACATCTTTAGAAAACAATGTCACATAGTGAAACGTAAAAGCCACATAGAGAATCGGTCCAGCTGTGTGCCAATAACAAAGATCTTAAAAAATAACAATAAATACGCACCTATGAATAGTTAGCTCATAGATCGACATTGAGTAAGCTTGAGTTTCTAAATATCTTCTTGAAATTAGTCACATAGGAATTTGTTTTGCACTCCGTCGCTTATGACGACGAGGGTTCCAGTTGAACGGATCAACGGAACAGCCTGCTCGTGAAATTAACGTGCAAGTGGCTGAGCACTCCACAGACACGTGTACCCTTAACGTAGTTCTCGGGGATATTCAGTGTGACACAGTGTGACAAGGCTGGTCCTTTGACTTACAGGCACAACAGAAACAGGAAGTAAATGTGAAAGAAAGTTGTGGTGAAAGAGTACAGAAGGGTTCGCTACCATCCCCTGCCGGAGCCTCGTGGAGCTTTAGGTGTTTTCGCTCAATAAACACTCACAGCGCCCGGTCTGGGAATCGAAACCGCGATCCTACGACCGTGAGTCCGCTGCTCTAATCATTGCGCCATTGCACCTCCACTCACATAGGAATAAGCATAATAGATACAAAGCTAGCGTTCACGACAACTCTCTATAGACAGCACTAATACCCACGTTCTATGCAGGTTGAAGACATCTGAGGAACAGTTTCACGAGACACATAAGTAAATGTCTCAAAATACGGGATCCAGGTGCCAACTACTGTAATGCAGAAATGAATGTATAAGATTTTGAGGGAGAGTACGTCACACAGTTTTTGTTTCTCCACAGAATAGTAACAGATGGATCATAATGTTTGAAATGTGAGAACTACTTGTTATCCAGTGTTTGAGTGGTATTACTCGATGTGTACTGAAATACTTCCAGAAGAATGTTTCTTCGTAAGATATGGTCTATAACTTTAACGAAATGGTCTTCGTTATCTAGTTGCCAGATGAGAGAGAAAAAGAGAGATACATTGATAAGGAGATAACAACGAGTAAAAGTGAGAGAAAGAAAGAGGGAGTGATAAAGAGAGAGAGAGAGATGCTCTAGGGAGCACTTAGAAAAGTATATTTAGCTAGAAAAGTTAGAAAAAATGTTGAGGCAGCTGTCTCAACAAGGCTTCTTCATAAACATTTGAGTTTCAAGCAGTCATCGAAATGTGCTGAAATGTTTTCGGATATTACGCCGGCGTAGCCTAGAATTTTCGAAACTCAGCGACAATTTTGTACACTTATTCTCGCTCAGTATCAAAAATTATAAGCTGCGCTTGCGCAAAATCTAAATTCAGAAAAAGTTTGCTCAACTTAGCGCTCTAAAGATAGTTATTTCATTTATGCACAACTGCATGAAACATACTGTAATCTTTCTACTTACCATGTAACACATTTAAGTTTATATAAGTACATAAAATTTATAAGTTAATTAAAACTCTATTGCAAACAGTAAATATTGTTACAAAATATTCTCTACTAATGATAAAGAATAAATTAACAAGTAAAATTAGAACCTAAAAGACAATATTTGGTAGCGCAAGATAAACATTCTTTTCCGAAGGAATTTCTACCTTAGCAATATAGCAGCATTATAATAGAAAGTGGTATTAAATACAGTTTAACACAGTTATTACCAAGAATACACATACCTGTGTGTGTATGTGTGTGTGTTTGTGTGCGTGTGTTTGTAAGCATACTTTCACAGTAAATCGTGTACACATATTGTGCTGTAAAGTAAAAATGAAAAAAAAAAATGGTTATGATATTAAAATATATCGATTTGTTTATTTTATCTTCAATATTTGCGTTGGCAGTGAGATTTGAAACGATGTATAAACAAAATATTCACAATCATTGTAGTGATGTTTCAATAATGGTTCAGTTTTTCAAGAGATACAATGATAGTAATCATTAGAAATAACAAATCATGAATACGAGAACCATCTTGGGAATGAGAAAGATACGGGAAAAATTGAAAATTTAACTCTCACGTGAAGATGTTGATTCACAGTATTACCGATATCGCTACTTACTAAAAAGTAAACCAACTTTTCTAGAAGATCTCTCTGTCTAAGACACTCCCAAATTACAATGACGCAAAATATCATTCCATGTTATAGTTATTTTGAATGATAATGTTTTCTTCACTGGATATTTTATTTCTATGGTGGTCTGTGTGAACGATCAATAGCGAATCATTGCGTCAATATAATTCTTCTAAATTACACCGATTTAGTGGATGTGCGTGGATTAAGGCAAGTTTGGTTAGAAGATAACATGTTAAATGTAGCGATACTGAATAGCTGAGTCGATAAGTTTACAAAGAAATTGTGTTTATAACAACACAGAATATTTGAATTAACCTTCCAGAATAAGTGGCAGTAACTTACTGTATGCTTACATCCCCCACACACGCACACACACACACACACACACACACACAATAAATATATATATATATATATATATATATATATATATATATATATATATATATATATATATATATATATATATATATATATATAAGGTAAAAAACACAACGAACAGAAATCATCAAAACGTAACAAGAAGAAAAGGACGATAGCAGAATAACAGCAAACAGGACAAAACAAGATACACGGATCATTCGCAGCCAATTGCTTCATCTGTCGGAGTCTGGAATGTCTACGTAGTTTCACCCAATACTCTCCGATACGACTCGAAACCAGTTGGGCCAAGGGCTGAAGCTGAAGGCATTTAGCCCTTCAGCAAGGCAAACGAATGTACATATACAAACACAAAGGAATAACAAAAAGAAAAGATATTTCGACTATCGGACGAACGTAACATAAGAAATAGAATTATACATGTCCGACGGGCTTCTTTCAGTTCCGTCTACCAAATTCACTCACAATACTTAGGCCACCCCGATGTTGTATTGGAAGACACTTGCCCAAGGTTTTATATTGAACTCCTAGTAACTTTCGGTAATACAAGGTAAGCGTTTACGATCTTAAGCGCGGATACATTATGCACCTTTGTTCACGCAGACACACACGTGCACACATATATATACACACACACACATACATACACGCATGTATAAATGTACGTATGTGTGTATGCATGTGTACTTGTGCGTATTTGGAAGTATCTAGTTAAGAATGACAATAAATAATGTATGACGAACGACTATTTATCACTGAGGAAGATATTTGTTCTTCTAGTTCATGAATATCGGAGTTTATTCTGCTTTCTTGACTGAAACTTCTAGAATTACACATATTCATGGCATTACTATTCAATGTACGGAGTGCTGTCATATAAACTAGATTTCTGTTCTCCACGATATTATTCACGTACTTCTACCACTAATGAAATTGTACACACGCACACAGACAAGCACTTAAGCGCACACACACACACACACACACACATACACACAGACACACACACACACATTCAGTATTTTGATCGGAGATCGTGTGCTGAAACTGAAATGAATGCAGCGTGGAAGTCATAATTTAGCCATTCAGGAAAACACAAAGACCGTCCTTTGCTCAAAACTGCTACATCTGAATATTCTTGAATATATCGAAGGCGCAGGCGTAGCTGTGTGGTAAAAAGCTTGCTTCCGATTGTTCGGACGGTTTTCTTTGCTTGAAATGCGTGTTTTTGGGTGTCTTGCAGCGGTGGTGTGCGACGTCTTCTCGCTTGTTTAATTGGAGAACGTCGTAGAAGCGTTATAAATTACGAAAGATGGAGCTCTTCTTCTTCAGACTTTATATCGTCCAAGGAAGAATTGGTGAAAAATCTAAAAAGAATTGACGAGGCTATGAGATACTAAATTATGCGGAAGCGGCAAAAGAAAAAAGTGAAGATGTGAGTCTGGAAGAATTATGCAAATTCAAGAAAATACTTAAAAGGGAGGGAAACCAAGTGAAGTTGTTCCCTCCACCCCACAAAAATGTCTTAAAAGAAAAGAATGAAAAAACGATAATTTACAGGACGTACGCGGTAGCAGCCAGAGGGATTGAAGTAGTGTCAACGGCTCAAGTGGGAAAAGCACTGAAACCAAGCTGGCAGCGGATTTCCTACTTTACCAGCGGAAGAAAGTATGGAACAGTGGAAGTGCAGTTTCGGGACGTAGCTACTACCAGGCTGCACTCAGCAACACCGTTAAAAACAAACGAAGTGGTGCTTCTATCTGTATACCTTGGGAGACGTGCTTCCGGGGTTAGGGTAGAAGAATTACCACCAGACGTGGATGTAGCCTGGCTGGTAGCTGCTATACTGCTAGGTATGGAGGAGAGGGTAGTGGTCGTACAGGCCACTAGAATACTCCACAGGAACTGGCAAGGGCAGAACCTAGACATGATAGTACAGATAGTACTTGATAGTACTCAGAAAACATCGAAAATATGGTGGGGACCATCACGGTCGGAGAAGCAAAACTCAGAGTTAGAGAGGAAGGAAGGATTCTGCAGTGCCATAATTGTGGCCTGAAAGGCCAAATTAGAGCGGCATATTCTGCACCAACCATGAAGACCAGAGAGAAGAACGAGAACGAAAAGAAAATTCACCCGTTGAGGCTGAAGGGAAGGACGAGAGCGAGAAGGAGATTGAAACTGCACCACAGACAAAGATCAGTGCCAGCGTCGAGGAGGAGGGGGAAGAGGTGAATAATGGATGGGAAACAGCTAGTGAAAAGAAGAAGAAAGTGGAAAAAAGGCACACGTTGTAAATGATGACCCACAATCCTCACCCACCCGACACCCACCCACACCCAATCTACCCCAACCACTCCCTACAGACACCAGCCCTCTCCATGCACCGTCTGACATGAAGACAATCACGAGCACACAAGAGACCCAAAGTTCTCCACCCTCGGCATGAAAAACATGTCATACTATACAATGGAAAAAAAGAAGAACTTCAGAATGAGATAGACTCGTGGGACGGAGTGATAAAGGTCGATGTAATAGTAGTGAAGGGGCGCGGTGGCGGACCCAGAGTACCGTTTGAGATTCAAGGACTTTGAGTGGTGGGTCAGGAAAATGGACACCAGCATGATGCTGGAACGGTTAAGCTGTTTTGATATGTTAAAGAAATACAATAATAAACATCCTTCGGACGGATGGAAATTAGCTGTCGCTAAAAATGGTATTATAAACTAGTGTTTTAAAAGAAAGTTATATTAACAGGTTGTATTAACATGTTTAATAAACTCGCTCGGAGATGGGGCCGAACGGTTTCATTTCATATTACATTATATATAATTCATACTTCCCATTCGTATTTTTTTGTCCCCACCTTGTGCTGTCTTCTACATATAAGGCCGTAATAGCCTATCTCATGAAATAATGAAGCTTGCTTCCCAACCACATGGTTCCGGGTTCAGTCCACCGCGTGGCACCTTGCGCAGGTGTCAACTATTATAGTCTGGAGCAGATGAAGAGATTCTGAGTGGATTTGGTAAACGGAAACTGAAAGAAGCCCGTCGAATATATATATATATATATATATATATATATATATATATATATATATATATATATAGAGAGAGAGAGAGAGAGAGAGAGAGATAGAGAGAGAGAGAGATTCAGGTGAATATGGTACTTAAGTTGAGGCACCAGAATTTAGTACGGTATTATCCATACAATTTCAAAGTAAGATGATTAAAATCAAAATACGCAACAAGGAAATCCGGAGGTAATGCAGTACGATCGTTTCATGCAACTCCATTTAATTGAACAACGTACTCATTACATCAATTTAAAATGCAGAGCAATCCTCAGCTGCAGAAAGACAGCGAATTTAATTAAATTAGAACAGACGGACACATTAGTATACTAATTAGATGGACACATTAATATACTAATGTGTCCATCTGTTCTCATTTAATTAAATTCTATGTCTTTGTTCAACTGAGGATTGCTCTGCATTTTAAATTGATGTAATGATTACATTGTTCAATTAAATGGAGTTGCATGAAATGATCGTACTGCATTACCTCCGGATATCCTTGTTGCTTATTTTGATATATATGTATATATGCGTTTGCATATGTTTGCGTGTCTGTTTGTCCTCCCACCGTCCATTGACAACCGACCGATGTTGGTGTGTTTACGTCGCCGTAACCTATTGGTTCGACAAAAAAAAACCCTTTAGAATAAGTACTAGGCTTACAAAGAATAAGTTTGGGGATCGATTTGTTCGACTAAAGGTGGTACTGCAGCATGACTGCAGTCAAATGACTGAAACAAGTAAATATATATATATATATATATATATATATATATATATATATATATATATATATATATATATATATATGTATATGGCTTTGAGTCTCTATTTGTTCCCCAACACCGCTTGACAACATGTACTGATGTGTTTACATCAATATGACATAGGGGTCTGACCAAAGACCGATAAAATAAAACCACGCTTACAAAATAAGTCTTGGGGTGAATTCATTCTCCAAGGTGGTGCTCCAGTAGGCCACAATCTGATGACGGAAATAAGTAAAAAGCAAACAAAAGAAAAGTATATATCACTACGAATGCGTCTTTTGTCGATGTTGTTGTGATCATTGGCATAAGTCAGTCGTTCTTGTTGGGTGTCCAAAGATGTACCAAACTTATCATTGATGTTTAGTATCAGCTGTCTTACATTTATTCCTTCTTTCCCCCTCTCTTCATTATATCTTCATTGTGAACCATTTTTCGCCAAAAATATAATGTCAGTTGGGTGATTGAAAGTTTCAAGGAGTGATACTGCGGACAGGGCATTTTGAGAAATACTAATAGTAGCAGCAGTAGATGTGGTAATAGTAGTAGCAGTAGTTATTATTTCTGCAATAACAGTCGATGTAGCGGCAGCAGCAACATTGGTGGTTTTGTAGTCGTGGTGGTGGTGTCAAGAGTGATGGTAGTAGCATAGAGGCAAAGGCAGTAAGCAATACTTGTATCAGTAGTAGAAAGTAATACATATATCTACTAACAATACTAATTTTAAGTATATTGTCAACAAAAGAGATAACAAAGATAATAAATCGCATTAACAAAGCATTGAAGGTATTAACAATTAAAAACATCTTAACCAGATGAAGTACTTCTGTTGTTGATCTTAACTTCTTGCAACATCATTCGTTTATTGTTTTACTTGTTGCAGTCATTTAACTGCAGCCATGCCGGAGCAATACCTTAACAGGCTTTAGTCGTCGAACAAATCGACCCAAGGACTTATTCTTAGTAAGCCTAGTACTTATTCTATCGGTTTATCTTGCTGAACTGCTAAATTACGGGGACGTAATCACACCAGAATCTTTTGTCAAGCGATGGTGGTGGTGGAAACAAAAACAGACTCACAAACACACACACACAATGATATATATATATGTATGTATGTATGTATGTATGTATGTATGTGTGTGTGTGTGTATGTGTGTATATATAAGACGGTTTCTTTCACTTTCCAGCTTCCAAATCCACTCACAAATCTTTGGTCGGCCCGAGGCTATAGTAGAAGACACTTGCTCAATGTACCACGCAGTGGGACTAAACCGAGAACCGTGTGGTTTGGAAGCAATCTTCTGAACACACAGCTACGTTCGCGCCTGTAGTATATCGCATCAGGCAGCAAGCTTTCTTCTTCGATAATAAAGATATTAAACCCACCTCCAATGATCAAAATTCTGAATTTAGTGAGTTTTTCAAATATAAAAATAATCCTCATCCTAACGCAGGATTAAAACAGTTTGATGCTGGCTTCTGGTCTATTGTTAAGAATGTTAAATTCTATCGTTCTCCCTTAAGGAAAACACATCTCAGATATCTACATAATTTTAGCGAGGAAATAAACAGCATGGAAGGTCTACTTGTTCAATCCGATAAAACTGTCAATCTGTATCACTTAAGCACGGATTATTTCCTAGAAAGGGAATACAAAAAAACAAGAAAAAAAGAAAAAATACTGAGGAAAGGAATACAAAAAATACTGGTACAAATGCTATCAGAAAATCTAACCTGGAAGCTAAGAAAATTATGGAAAAATATAACTTACAAATGAAGACCAAATCTTAAAATCAAAAGCAATCCCGTTATAATTTAAAGGACCATAAGCCTAACTTGTTCAATAATCCAACTCTCCGACTTATCTGTCCTTACAGCTTTGATGTCGGTATATTTAGCAAAAATATTCTTGATAAGTTTATTCCTTCTTTAATGAAAAAAAAATTAACTTAATTCATGGTCAAATTCATTCCAAGTAGTAGACCAGTTCAACTCTATTGGTAATAAAATAAACCCTAAATTTATTCAAATTGATATATGTAGCTATTATTACTCTATTAATCCCATCATCCTTATCAAAGCCCTATGTTTCGCGCATAATAAATCCGACCTCACCCGAGATGAAAGTACTGTTGTTTTAGCAGCTAGAATATATACTATAAAATTTGATAATAAATTTGGGGTTCGAAAAGATGGACCTGATTGCTGTGATATAACAATGGGGCCAGCGACTCTACCCAAGTTTCTGACCTGGTCGGTATTTATATTCTATTCAAAATGGCTGGCCAATTCCCATATATCATCGCTGGATTATATCGCGATGATGGTCTTCTTTACCTCCAAAAACCTCTAATAGAAAATGAGATGGTAAAAATAATCCAATTAAATACTTCAGTATTAGCTTTGATGATGATAGAACAAAAGTTAATTTCCTTGACCTTACACTCAAATACAGCTTTGTATTTCCCATGCCATAAACCTTCAACCAATCTAAAGTGTATCAGTCTTTTTTAGGAATCATCCTACTAATACAAAAAAATATCTAGTTAAAACATTTCGCTTAGAATCTCCAAGGTTAACATTTTCAGTAATAATGCTGATTTCTATAATCCGTCTTTATCAAAGGTAGGAGCAAATTAAGTTTTATAACCTTCTTGATCCTAGTTTAACCACTAATAATTGAGTTGATAGTAGTTGTACTACTACTAATAATAATAATACTCATAATGTTTCTTCCTTATATGGAATTAGTCAAAAACATAATCTTGGTAAGTTTAAAACTATGCAATCCAAGGGAGGTAACTTTACCCCACTCTTCTGTAGAAATAAAAAAAAATCCAGGATTTTTAAGGAGAAAGATTCCTATAAATTGCATGACCCTAGTAAAACTATTTGATTTGTTATTCCATACGGTAAACAAATTAAAAGTAACCTTCCTTACATGTTTCGTAAAGCCATCGAAAGGAACTTCCCCAAAAGTTCGAGGTACCACTCTGTTCCCAACTCACATCGTATCAGAATTGGCTCTTCTCGCGCTAATAATCTCTTACAAACTATCTCTTCACATAACAACTATATTCTTAACGGCAAAAAGGTTTCGCTTAATACCTATAATAATAATGATAACATTAGTAATGATAACCACTTCTTGAATAAGAATATGAATAATAATATTACTTGTAATTGTGGTCCGAGTAAAACTTGCGTTCCCAACGGAAATTGCAAAATTAAAAATGTTTATCAATATAAATTATCTTCAGGAACTAAAGAATATATTTTTCGGACTTTCCTTCATTGAATTAAAAAAACAAAAAAATACGCATAGTCAATGATTTTTCTACACTTAAATATGTTAATAAACGTAATACTACAGGTCTTAGAAAACTAATTTGGCATCTCAAAGTCTGTAATAAACATTTTCTTTGGACTGGAAAATGTTGTCAAGATCGTTCCATTATGATAAAGGCAAATGCTTTTACCCTCTTTGTACGGATGAATAACTATTTAACATTTTTTTCCAAACAGACTTGTCAACCCCTATACAGAGGATGCTTACAAGTGTTTACATTGGAAAAAAGACACACATTCAGCTGTTTCAAAAAATATCTGTACCTTTCCTAATCTGCAACTTTTACTTTATTCTTTTCATTCAATACATCCTATTCTTTCCTTTATCATTTCTATCCATTTGTCATTAAACTTCTATTTCTTTATCCCTTCGTTACTGCTTTCATTTTCTTTCTCCCTACCTTCTCTTCTTCTCTCGTCGTATGACGTCAGATTTCTTAACGGCATTTTAAAATTACTATATATATATGTATATACATGTATATCTTTCAATCTCTGTCTGTCTCTCTCTCTCTCTCTCTCTCTCTCTCTCTCTCTCTCTCTCTCTCTATCTATCTATCTATCTATCTATCTCTCAATGCATTATTTAAATAGAAAATTTGTTCAGAAGTAAATAGGTGTGAAAACAAATGTAATGAGATCACAATACCAGTTTACAATATACGTTATATTTCGATATTTGGATGTTAATTACCTTTTGTAACAAGATGGAGTTTCGGTTAAGATGGTGCTTTTACTTCAGATGTGTGTGAGCTACACATTTAGTTGATACATAATTTCCTTCCACACTGACAAGCCTCGAATATGAGATCGAAAATGAGCCAAACTGATAACATCTGGCCACACAATAATATAATATTATACTGGCCACACAGCCAGTGATGACGCGAAAAGCTGGCGGGCTGTTAATAAGTGAGCTGTGAGTGACAGACTCAATTTTTGTAACGAATATTATTTAGCGAATCCACATGCTTTATTGAAAGCTTGCCTTGCTGCTGTTGTTGATCTGCAATTTACAGTGAAATAACGCAATACGACAGTAACATCTGCCGGTGCTGACGAGAATTTTCGATGCTTTTTAGCGCTTGTTATCTACACGAGATGATCTTCGGTGATGTTTGCTACAGTTTAATATGTTCTAAAAACATATCCAATTTAAGTTGAAAGTGCACTTTAATATTCGTTACAAAGCTTGATTAAGTCGCTAATAGCTAATATAACAGACGCACACACACGCACACACACACACACACACACTGAGGCACACACGCACTCATTTATGTGTGTGTGTATGTGTGTGCGTATAAATGCGTGATTTTATGTCAAGTTATATATAAAAATAATTTAGCATTGGACTGATGTATTGGCCATTTCATTTGTGTAAATATCTATTTATTTTCAGGATAAAAACGTTTAAAGTGAACTTGAAATTGTGGATTTCCTGTTGTCATCAGACTGTCCGATGATGGAGGACGATACGTGTGGCAAGGCAGGAAATGGCACTTGGTACACGTCAATGATGTAAAAGAATAAACTTCTCAATTTGCATTGAGGTGCAAGTCTCTCTATCTCTTTTTTCCCTCTCTCTTTTCTCTCTCTTTTCTCTTTCCCATTCTCTCTGTGTCACACGTTTCCTCCTCTCTTTCTCTCTTTTTCTGTCATTCTCACATGCTCACACCAATATTATTCCTTTTTTTTTGTAATATTTTATTGAGAGTTGCAGTGTATATAGGTTTATAATTTGATATAATACTTCTGTATATTAACTAAGGAAAAACCCATCCCAGATTATATATATTAACATAAAGGCATATTAAAAGTGCTGCTAGAAACAGAATATATTCATAACAGACAAGAACAATAGAAACATAGTAAAAGAAAACTGTCATATTAGAAATTCAGTTTTACTTAGCTTTTTCGCTTTCGGGAGAGTGGAATCTCAAATAAGATTTCTAATCAAAATGAATTTGCAATGAAAAACTGATATTTAGTTTTTATTTGAAAATCTACAACACATTATATAAAATTATATTTCCTATTGAAGCCCCTTCTAGCTATCTGCTAAACTATTGAACTGTGCTTTATTATAAGAAACATATATATACTGCAGCACCGATTACTTTAGATATAATCAAAACACACGAGAAAGCGATTTGAAAAATGCATAATTACACATGTTGCATGCACTCTTATTTTACGGTTTTATAAAAGCGGTTTTATAAAATCTAGTGAACTTGGATTCATTTTACTTATTTCCCAGGAGATACGGTTACACTTTGCGTTCAATGAATGGACCGAATGTTGAAGATTACTGTTGTATCATGCTAAAATATGTCTACTTATATATATATATATATATATATATATATATATATATATATATATATATATATATATATATATATTTGCTGGATGTAGCACTAACATCTCAAGGATTATGTTTAACGGTTTTTCTTGTTTTTATGCTATCTAAACGCCGATACTAAAACAGATTTTCTAAGTACCCAGTAGCAGCGTTAATTGACGTATAATACAGAGGAATAATCTTAAAACTCCTGACATATATTAATTTCCTTCGCAACCAGTGTCGCTTCCAGGAATTATAAATGCTTGCCATGAGAGGAGACCGATAAAGAGGAAGATAAACAAATTACGGCCATGTTTATTTCTCGTTTCCCCGAGATATCCGAACAACTACTGCTGAGCTTTGTATCTCTCATTCTAACTGTCATGCCAACAGTGAAGAAATTTTTAACTGAAATTTCATTTTACAATATTCTGGATAAACTTTACAATAGAAATTAATATATATATATATATATATATATATATATATATATATATATATATATATATATATAAGATAATAAGAGTGAAAAAACTACAGAAGGCTTGTGTTACATGGTTAAAGTATATATTAAAATTATGTCAGAAAAATGTTAGAAACATGTTAGAAAATCTTTTTGGTATATAAACATTGTATTTCCAGACTGGAGCGAACACGACACAATGAAGTAGAGAAATTTGAAAAGACAACACGAAACCGGTTATTTCTCAAAATACAATGTTTATATACCAAAAAGATTTTCTAACATTTTTCTAACATTTTTCTGACATAATTTTAATATATACTTTAACCATGTAACACAAGCCTTCTGTAGTTTTTTCACTCTTATTATCTTTTATACATCCAACCACGTTCTTTCACATACCAACTTTCTCACCTATATATATATATATATATATATATATATATATATATATATATATATATATATATATATATATATATATATATATATATATATATATATATATATGTGTGTGTGTGTGTGTGTGTGTGTGTATGTATATTCTGGTGAGTAAATTAATCTTCGTAGAAATCCCAACAGAAAAATAATTCTAAAAAACGGATATTTTTAGAAAATTTAAACTTAGACATCGCATTAAACTTTCCAAACACCATTGAAATCCCACGACAATAATGTGTCTATTTTCGTCTTTCTGTGGTTCCCGTGATGTTACGAAACCACAAGTTTTGGTTGTCACAGAATCATAGCTATTTTAGGTGATTAACGAAATTTAGATTGTATACTGTATTTGAACGTACGTCAAATGGGTAATTTAATGTTCAAGTTAAGATAATGAAAATAAACATTCTTTTCAAATATATTTTACAAACATGTCTAAAAATTCCATCACATCATACAATTTAATTTTCATGCAGAGTATTAAAAATGCTCAAATGTTTACACGTAGACACACATACACGCACTTATGAAATAGACAGTTTTATAAAACGAAAAGCATGAAATACCATTTATTCGTAAAAGCATTAAATACTATTATAGATTCACATATACTATGAAAAAAAGTGCTTGGGTCGAGCATGATATGAGAGAGTCCAGACTTGAAGTCGGAATTAACTCATATCTATCTTTGTATCTATCTATCTACCTATCTATCTCGCTCTCTGTCTCCTCCCCGCTTTCTCTCTCTTACCCTCTCTCTCTCTCTCTCTCTCTCTCTCTCTCATATATGTATATATATTGATAGATAGGTAAATAAATAGATTAATGACTTCCGTCAATAAATTAAATCAACAACTTAACATGAACATATAACATAATACAGAACACTAGTAACCTTACCAATAATACCACTAACTCCTATATATCCCATACACCACTCATATTACAGTATTGTATATACCCTAACTGCACCACATCCACAACTACTTACCTCCGTTACAAATAATCTTTTTACTCAGGGACTAGTGGACCCAACACCGTTTAGTAATCAGTGCGCATTCAAAGCCAGTGAACAGTAATTGACGAAACCGGTATGACTTTGATATCCAATGTGCATTTTCTTCTTTCTTTTTCCATAACCTTTCCACGTGTAGTTTCTATTTTCTTTTTGAAAAATATTTTTATTACATACATATATATATATATATATATATATATATATATATATATATATATATATACATATATATATATACATATATAGATATATATATGTATGAATGTGTATATAGCTTCCGTGGCGAACATACCACCCCCTCCACTGGACGGGACGCCGATCCGGCAAACCATTACTTATTTTCACCGGCTGAGTGGAATAGAGCAATGTGAACTGAAGACTTTTAACTAAGAACAAAAGGCATTCTTGCGATGAGGAGCACAACACTAACAACTAAGCGACGCACTTACACACACAAATGGTGCATATACATATACACATGGGTATGCAGATCTGTGTCTGTACATTGTGTTGGAAGCGTAACGAGTCAATGTGTTAAAAGATCACATTGGCATTAATATAAGGAATTTATTGACCAGAAAGATTACACTGAATTTCGTATTCAAAGAGATTAACGCTGTCTCGAAAGAAATGAACTATAATTTACAAAAGGAATTGCCAGGCTACAATAATATTTGTTTTTGCTTCATTTAAGTATGAGGAAACTTTTTGAGAAAAATAAATAATTGTATACAAAAATAATATGTACTTATACATATACGCATCATTAATTTGAAGTTGCAGAATACTTTGGAATATAATTCATACTCCAGAAAAATCAATTGCATCGCATTTAAAATCAACACTACTAAATAAGGGCTATATCATTATTATTATTATTATTATTATTATTATTATTATTATTATTATTATTATTATTATTATTATTATTATTATTATTATTATTATTATTATCATCGCTGTTGTTGCTATTATTATTCATCCATTACACGGTTTTGATTCTGTAACCGGTTTAATTAGGCTTCTTATTGAACCCCAAATCTTTGTCTACTATGAGGAGCATAATTGCCCCCCATCTTTACGTGAGGTATTGCTCTTCTCGTATCTTTTGTTACAATTTACCGACGATTTACCGGATATTTTTTGTTGAATCTTGTAGAGAGGTTTTCTGCCTGCGTTCTCTAGTCCTAAAGGTAAAATATTTCTTTGAACAAATGCCAATTTCTACAAATTTTTGCTTAGAATCGTACATCTCATTGCACAGAAATTTGTAAAATATAACTGTATTTTCACATCGCGCATTGAAATCGCTGTAGAGGGTCAGCTATAATGCAATAATGCCTGAAAGTATATGACTTTGCACGGAGAACTGCTCTTCATCGTTAGCCTCAATGATCAAATGATCAATCTCCAGCATGATCAATCAGCCATCTTGTTCACTGCGATTTTCTTCCCATAAATTTTCACGTCTTTGCATTATATCTTGTCAATCTGTCATAAGTGTACGTCTTTCACGTTAGTTCATTCACAAAAGTAAATTATTGACATATAATTTTAACACTTCATCAATGAAAAACGGGAAAAAAAAGGATCGGTGGATTAGGAAATAGATTCATGTCATTGACAACCTCTAACAACAAGCATCAAGAATAAATCCAGAAGACGCCTGGCACCTTCGTTTAGGTTCCACTTATGCTACTCGAATTAAATGCATTTAATATACTTAGAAATTTAATATTAACGTATTCTTATATTGTACCATCATACACGCGACTTCTTCCAGATTTTTAAATAAACGTGTATTCTTCCACTTTTATCTCTACCAATTTACTTTGCTGTAGCGAGGACTAAAGTTGACCTCCGGCATATTGGAAATGTGCGTATATATGTATAAGTGTGTGCTTTTGTGTATGTGTATGTGTCTAATTGAACATCTTGTCAACTTTCAAATCATTGTTATTTTTTCTTTAGTACATACCTAATCTCAAAAGAAAAATTAATCTAGTGCCGCGATCAACTTTAATTATAATCTTCGAAAGTCGACATAATCTGCCAAATATTTGTGTGATGTGTACTTACCCCCATCCTTCACATTTAGTGACTTTGTGGTTAATACAATTTCTAAACATAATTTAAACTGTCGAACGGAAACGAAGTAAATTTATTGTAACAATTCTGTTCGTAAGAACGTGTTGAATATTACTTCTTATATTTGAATATTGCTTCTTATATTTTAATTAAATTGTCATTTGTTTCCTAATTAGTATCAAAATTGTAGAAAACATATATATGATAACAAAAAGTATGTTTAGTGCTACATTCCACACATAGTCATTGGAGTTTATATTTAACACTCGCAAGTCTAGCAAAATTAATTTTATAACCTATCTTTATCTGTTTCTTTTATCATTATAATGATTGCAGGGAAATGATTTTTCCGGATTGTGCCTTGCAACATTTGTAATTGTAAGGACAACAATATTTCCTAATGACAACAAAATTTACCTTACTTGTAATTATAGTTTGCTAATTGAACTGTATACATTTTCTACTGACATTTAAACGCTGATACATTTCGCTTGAATATGTTTTAATTGAGTTTTATTGGCGCAATTCACAAATTTGAAGAGGACTTCTATGAATGGAATTTGACAAAACTAACATGAGATGGTTGAAAAAGTACTAGTTGATAAAAGAAACACTCAGTTATGATTAATGAAAGCAAAAAGAAAGGTTGCCATATTAAATCACTCAGGTTAGCAACGTTAACGAATTAATGGTCATAAAATCTGTTGCTGTGGATTGTTTTATGGACGAGTCTGACCTAGAGTTATAGCAACTACTGATGCAACAATTATTAGAGGCAATTACCATTTTCATTATTGAGGGTAGCAGCACGGTCCAATCGTTATAATGGTTTCAGTAACTCTGATACTGTTTGTTTCTTCATTTATAGCCTTACAGAACTATAATTATGTCCGTATGGGTCCTGATGAATGGAAGGAATGGGCTAGTGATATTTAAAGCTTTTGATTTTACCAATTTTGTTTTCATTTCATCTCTTAAAAATCAACCATATTCTCTTCTTTTTCGGATTTGATCGCATAATTAAAAACAAAATAAGAGAAACATGAATAACCAAAAGTATCGAAGCTACATGAAAGTAAAAGGTATTTCAAACACAAAATATTCTCTTTAATGTTTTGTCAAATTAAGAACACAGCAATATAATAAATTAATGAAGAAGAGTAATATAAAAATTAAAGAAGGTCTAAATTTCATTTCCGAAGTGTTTATTACCTTAATTGCTGTACTTTTATTTGGAATATTACTTTTTATCCTCTGATGGAGAATAATATTTAATCTCACGAAAATAGTAAATTAATCAGTTATTGAATAAAGTAATTAACTTCTTTATTAAGAAATAATTTTAAATTGAAAATTGGTTCCTATTACTGTATCAAGCAATTTACAATATTGAATTAGGAAATAAATATACCAAATTATTGATTGAATAAATAAATTATATATAACTAATGTAGTACCAGTACCCATTATATATTATTATACGTTATTGAAATAGTCTGCAAAACAAAATGTTAAAGGTACTGTGAAACATTTAGAAAATATCGGAACGGTTATTTCACGTTTGTATGGTGTTCCAGAACTGTAAATTTTTCTCGATACCCATCTCCATTTCTCACTGCATTAAATACATATATCTTATGATGATACAAATATTGATAACATCTAATTATTGACATTTATAATGCAGAACGTAAACCTCAGAGATATAAAAAAAAGGAAGTATTTGTGACAGGTTTGCGTAGACAATTGAAGGTCTTCGGAAAAAAAATTTTCCTGAAAAGATTCATCAAATATCGATCGGTGTTTGAAACTCCATAATTTAGAGTGATGATATGTGAGCTACATATAATGAAAAATATCTTTTGCAAATGTTGTGCACTGCGACACATGCGCTTTTATTTTAATAGTATATTAAGAGATTCCTAATCTGGAATTAGCATGCATACCATTATATTAATATATGCACACACACACACACACACACACACACATATACATATGCATTCTCTATCACTCCCTATCTATCTATACACACATATATGTGCGTGTATATATATATATATATATATATATATATATATGTGTGTGTGTGTGTGTGTGTGTGTGTGTGTATGTATATATATATATATATATATATATATATATATATATATATATATATATATATTAATAATAATAAAGGAGTTACGGCGCAAAAACGTATAAATTCAAAAGAACATATTTATCTTCTTCAATATATATTTCAGTATAAAGAATTCATTAAGATGCTTAAATCAAAATTTCTTTACACATCATTCAGGAACAGATATAACATCAAAGAACCTAGAGCAGATTATTGCAGCACATAATTCTAAAGATCTTAAGACAGGCATCAATGGAATGAATAGGGATGAGGACCCTCACTAAGGTAATAATATTATAGGTTCTAAAATTGAGGTAACTGAGATTAATCCCAGGAGGTTAAAGTTTGAGGGTCCGAACTTGAGATTAAGGAATATAGTGTATCAGTGTAAGGTTAAGAGTGATACAGATGTTAGTGTTTATGTGGTTGTTCTTCGGATAAGATTTGTAGGAGAATTTCTTGTCACTTTAATACGTTTAGAGATAGGAGTAAAATAGCTAGAACTAGTCTTAGTAAGTTTATTCGGGGGTTAAAAGAACAAAATAAGAACTTTTCGTTAGAATGGTCTGTTATAGGGAGAGATTTCCCATACGATAATAGTAGGAGGTATTGCAACTTGTGCAATCTTGAGTTGTTTTTTATTCTATTTTCTAAGCATAAACTAATTAATAAACTAACATATAATGGGTTCAGATGTGTTCACCTTCGCAAAGATACTTATTTTTGGTTTAGATAATTTCATTGTTTATTTCTCCTATAGCAGAACTTTGTTATGATCGGGTATTAAGGTCTGGGTTTTTGTATTTTTAGTTCTGCTATTGCTCTACTTACTTATTCGTACATCTGTTCATATACATGTGCAAGTGTATATACATATGCATAGGTATACGTGGAAAAATGTGTGTATTTATGTGTATGTATGTATGTATATGTGTGTGTATATGGGTATATGGGTATGTGTATGTATATATATATGTGTGTATGTACTTATATGTAGATATGTATGTGTGTATATATATATATATATGTGTATATGTATGTATGTATGTATGTATGTGTGTGTGTATGTATATACATGTGTATGTATGTGTATATATGTATATATGTATATATATATATATATGTATATATATATGTGTATATGTGTGTATATGTACATATATGTATGTTTATGTGTGTATGTGTGTATATATGTATATATGTGTGTATGTGTGTATATGTGTGTGTGTGTGTGATGTTTTGTATGTGTGTGTAATATATGTATATATATATATGTATATATGTATATATATATGTATATATGCATATATGTGTGTGTATGGTGGTTTGTATGTGTATAGATTTTTTTTTATGTATATATAATTTTATAATATATTTTAATATGTGGTTTTTTAAACATATTTATATATATATATATATATATATATATATATATGTGTGTGTGTGTGTGTGTGTGTGTGTGTGTGGATGTATGTGTGTGTGTATGTATGTGTGTGTGTGTGTGTGTGGATGTATGTGTGTGTGTATGTATGTGTGTGTGTGTGTGTGTGTTTATGAATTGTGATCTTTGTTTCTTTGTGTATCCATATATACACATGTGAGAGTGCACGTGTGTGCGTGCATGAGCGTATGTGCGCGTATGAACGTGTGTGCGCGTGTGTGTACGGGCGCACACGAGGATGCCTGTATGTAGGTAATAGCGTTCTTTTTTGCTAGAACTTTAAAACTTTTGTTCGTTTTTTGTAATTGTGAATTTTTTTGCGCCATGAACGGTTTGTGTTTTTAAACGGAATGTATTTTTTCTGATATTATATCTGTTCCTGAATGATGTGTAAAGAAATTTTGATTTAAGCATCTTAATGAATTCTTTATACTGAAATATATATTGAAGAAGATAAATATGTTCTTTTGAATTTATACGTTTTTGCGTCGTAACTCTTTTATTATTATTAATATAACCAAAAGGATCGATTCTTGAAGAGTCTGCATATCTTCACTGTCGTTTTTTTCTGCTATTTAGGTGATGATTTTTTAAGTTAGCTTACCAATTATTTTTGTTGGTAGTTAATTTATAATATATTGTTATATATATATATATATATACATATATATATATATATATATATATATATATATATATATATATATATATATATATATATATATATATATATATATTGATAGTAATAGTATGACAACAAAATAATGAATGAGACCTCGGGAATTTATCTGTAATATAATATGTGACAATTATTCGGTGGCCATAATCGAAACTCGGAGTTTTATTATATATATATATATATATATATATATATATATATATATATATATATATATGCCTGTATCCTCTTTCTCCCTCTGCCCTCTCTCTCTCTCTCTCTCTCTCTATACACACACACACACACACACACAGATATGTATATATAGTCGAGCTGTTCTTGGTTATCGCACTTAACTCGTCAGAATGTCACCGACGATTTCGTGCTGCCTGTTTGCACTTGGCTATACTGACGGCTCTTCAGATATGCTGTCCGAAAGCACATAGTCTCTTTTATACTGCAGATAAAGCAATGTCGCTGGTTCTCTGGGTGATAATAAAAGAACTGAAACGAATAAGTGACAGAGACTGAGGTATTTTCTGGTAGAGATTAAAGAATTATCTCTCATGGATAGGTGTCAGCTGTTGCCAAAGGATATTTGCTGAGTCTACGTATATAGTTTTCTTTCTGTAGTCCAAAGTGGGGCGACAACCTTGGATCAGAATTTCCTTTCATGAGCGCAACAGTGAAACGAGATATTTAAGTTTTTGATTTCAGTATGGTACGCGGTTCATGTGCATTTTGTTTCTTTTTGAATGATTCTCCTTCGTTCAAGTAATAGGTGCTATATTTACTTCCATTCATCCAGACTATTTCAGTTGTACGGTGTACTTCTTCTTTTAATCACCATATAACTGTGAAATATAATATTTCGCTTCTGTTTCGTTCTAGAAGAGTATCTGTGACTATTCAACCGGGATTTAAAAGGTTTCCGTTGTTCCAAAATATTTTCGTGCGTGTGTCTCTCCGTGATTGTTGTTGAACAGAATCCTCTCTGCCTCTTAGACCACTACTGCATTGACCACTCACAAGGCATTCAATATAACCCTAACAGAAACATCCTGCTTATATACAGAGCTTTCACGAATACGCTTCATTTATTATGAAGTTCAAGTGTTACAGCATACCCATTAGCTTTAGCAACGCAGCCTTCCTTCTTCGCATTGAAGAATTGGTCAAGAGTCAATCTCACAAGACGCGCCTCGAAGCCATGCCTCACACAAATGCCTCTTCTAATTTTATGACTTTCCCTCTAATCTACATTTCTCTCTCGCTGCGACGCACAACGCGTAATCGACTCTAATTGCCATTATCAGAGCGAATCTCCATTGATTGTTGACGATGACTTCTTTCAACACTCAATTAACTAATTCACTAATCACATCTCTGTAAACATGGTATGCCGGGAGTGATGTGATCAGCTTCCAGTAACGGGGTCGTGACCTACAAAGTCTATCTAAGTCGATCGTACAAATCACAAATTTGTGATCTGTGTATCTGATCATTCTGAATTTCTCTTTACTGACCAACACATTTTCGTAGACGGAGATTAAGCTGTAGCAGGTGGGACGAATACGTCTGTGCAGCCCCGTCTTTCTATGTTAACCAATGTTGGTGAAGCCATTTTTGGGTTGTGCAGGTTACGAGGTTGGTATTTGCAGTTGTTGATGAGTGTGTTTTTCTTGTTGTTCCATTTGGATTTGCTGCTGTTTTTCAGGCCAATACTTTTGCTACTGCTGCTCTAGAAGTTGATGTCGCAGCTAATCCTACAACCGATTAGGTTGCTGCTGTGATAGTGAAGGTGGCGATAGTATTGTGTGTCTGCCTTTTCTTTCCCCTTGGCAGCGGTAGAAAGCTAATAAATGCTTTGCATTTCCGCATATATAGCATCTTGGTGTTCTTCCCACAATATTTCAGAAAATTTATAACTGATTTGCGAGGTTGATCAAGTCAGGGAAGCTTTCAAACATCTTGGCTCGTCAAGAAAATTAGTTCCATCCCTGTTCCTGACCAGGTCGGATGATTCGCAGAATGCTTGCTTTAATTTTTACGTACTATA
>NC_142929.1:184253815-184258815 GCF_046866305.1 Octopus bimaculoides | reverse complement strand
ATATATATATATATATATATATATATATATATATATATATATATATATATACATACACATATATACATACTGAGGGAGAGACACAGAGTGAGAGAGATGGTAGAAAGATATATTGTCAGGGCGTAAAATGATGGATATATCTTTGTATTTTAAAATAGAAACTAATTTCGTCTCTATAATTTGAGAAGCTCTCATGAATTTTCTAATTTGGATTTTCTCCAGATTTTGATTATATTCCATCTACAAAATTATACGTGGAGGAGTACAATAGTCAGCATAATTCAGATCACACGCCTGAGAGACTGCAAAATTTGGAATGCAGCTGAGGAACGAAAAAAGACAGTGTAAGAGAAACATTTTGAGAGTTAAAATGTGGTAGGTAAAGGCGATGGCATCAGTACTCGAAATAACTCTCTCCGTATTGTCAATTATTTCTAATTTTCTTTCCAAAATGCTATATATACTTTATTTCATGTGGAATCAATGTGAAAATAGTTTATGGTCGGCATCCTATTAAGGTGCACACGCATTCACACATTCATACATAGCCGTATATTTACGTTACGCGATGAATTTGTACTTCACATAAGTCAGTCAGGAATTTGTAAACAACAAAACAGTTTGGATATGTAAAGTTTTACTAAAACTGGTTCGCATAAAGGAAGTCTGCCTTTATGAATGCAATTGAATTCTGAAACCTCTGATATAATGTTTCTTCCAAAACCATTTAAGCAATAGCCTTTTTCTTAGTGCCGTAGCCTTTTTCTTAGTTCTCATAACCTTTTTCTTAGTGCCAACACACCCTTTCCTAATTTCTATACATTTAGCTCTTAGGCATTGTTCTTCTCTTTTTCTGGTATTTTACTCCGACTAATTTTCTCATAACTTGGTCATGTGCAGTTAGATACCTAAGAAAAAGATATAAATGTTCCAGGGTGGTGCATTTTTAGAGACGGGAACGTTTCTGCAATGATATAGAAACAAGAATATGTAAAAACGAAGGCTTCCCTTAAGAATGTTAGCCACACAGTTAAGAGTTAACGATTAGAAAAAAAATGTAAATTTGATTATTTAGAACTTAGCTCACTGATAGGTTTGGAACCTATTTAAAATGGTTTCTTCGTGATTGATATTTGAAGAAATAATTCGATGAGAAAATATTCGCAAAACAATATCGTAGGCAAGAGAATATAATATATAATATAATAAAATACATATATGTACATTATTACATATATAAAATAATACATAAATACATAGATACATACATACATACACACACACACACACACGCACACACAGACACACACAGACACACACACACACACACACATACACACACACACATACACACACACACACACACACACACACACACACACACACACATATATATGAGCATAAGAATTTGGAGGTTCAGACAGGAGAAATATTTTCTACTAATTGAAGAATATATGTAGTCTTCAAGTAGAGCATTTGCAGTTAAAGATACATTCAGGGGCGCAAGCATATACATTATATTTGACTTCTGTAACATTTGTCAAAAAAAAAAAAAAGAAAGAAGAAAACTCTCAAAAACTTTAGTCTGGCGTTTTAGGATTACCGTTAAACAAAGTACCGAAGTTGAGAATATTATAAGAGGATAAATTGCAAGCAAGTATCGACATCGAAACAATACACTTACCTACTCAATACAAAAAAGTAACGATCTATATGGAAATAATTGTATATATGCATATTGCTAAAGACAAAAAGAAGAAAAGATTCACATAAACACACTCACACAAACACATATACACACCGATATATGTCTATGAAATATGTGCACAAATATGAATATCCATACATATAATTACATAAATGTGTGTTAAATCGATCATTATCTCTCTATTCGAATGATATATATATATATATATATATATATATATATATATGCTATTTACATACATATGCGGAGTATTGGAGGAGTTAAGTCATTCGTTATCGAAGGTAAATAAAAATAAAATAACTAGAAATTCAGAGAAACTTGATTTCCATTTGTGTACATGCGTGTTGTGAGATTTTCTATAACCAAACCAATTATGTTTTACATGAATAATTATGTTTGTATAAGCATATAAACGGAAACACACGAGCAAATATTTTAAGCACCTATTTACATAACTATCTGTGTGAAAACGTAACGTACAACTCGTTTATAGAGAACGGAATTGGCACATGTATAGTTATAAAAGAAAAAAGACATGCAATGCAAACACACATATACACACTCTACTCCCTAGATAAACTGAACCTTCGAACTGGGATCCGAGCCGCAGTCTTTGCTAAACGAAATGAAAAGGATCACTATTAAATCTTGGAAAATTTATATGGAGAAATTTATGGAAAATTAGAGCGTTTTAGCAAATGCATTCGCGGGAAGCGTGCGTTATTGGAAAAAGACAAGAAAACGCTCTCCCAAAATTAAAGCAATGTAATCCTTTGAATACATCATCCTAGGCATGTTAAAGAAATTAATTTCAGAAATTATTCTAATACTTTCTAAAGCAATTTTATGAATTATCCAAAGTATTCGCTAAGTAAGGAAAATTGCTCCCTTCCGATGTGACAAGCATCATTTATGATATTGAGCAATATTTGTATAAGCAACCCTTTTCAAGAAATATTACTAAGAAATTATACAGAATCTAACCTTTGTACTCACTACAGTATTAATAAGGATATATAGTATTTAGGCCTGTCTATTACGATGGATGATAGATGTTTAGCTGTTAGCTACTGCCAGTAAACCAGAATAATTTAACTGATCCAAAACGCAGAAATTTAATCCAGCTAAAATTGAATTAAGTAGAATTAGCAAGGTCATTATTGATGCAACTAATGATAAATCATACAATCTATTAATCTTCCTTACTATAATAACATATACCTCAGTAGTAGAATGGTTCGATACTTTACGTGATAACGTTGAGTCAGAATTCACAATTTGTGATTATTGAATTTTGTACTTTTCGTTCAGAAAGCCTATTAAGGAAAACTCTACAAGTGAACCGCAGGTGTTGGACCGTCCCATGAATGCCCATGTATACTATTAGGCATGACAGAATGAAGTGTTTCCATGATTTTTCAGCGTGAGACATTACTTTGGACAGATTGGAATATTGCATATCCCTTTTCGATGGTTTGATAAATCTGAAATCTGCAACGTTAGAGGATTATTTATAAGTTAGCCTCATAACAATATTTGATTTTGTAATATTAGAATTATTCAGAAATGATGGTCTAATAGTATCTGTAATAGGACGAGCCAGAAAATTACGCAGCATGTTTTTGACCTAAACTTTTTCGTAAGTAGCTATAATAAAGTAATAAAATTTCAGCTATTGTTCGCAACCTAATTTGTATCTCTTATCAGAAGCTAAACGAAATCACATATTATATTCTGAAAGAGACAAGCTTTACTCATTTTATTGTGTATTGTGAAATACACGCGCCCGCACGCGCACGCACACACACACATACGCACACACAGCTTGCGTATCGTCGTTTCTCTCCTCTGCTGCTCACACACTCCTTGTACTTCTGTATTACCGCTTCATGTATAGAAGAACTCCCTGAACGTGCCTTATCCCTTGTCAGCCCGTCCTTCCACTTCTGGCTTAGCCCGTTCATCCTTGTCCTATGCGATAACAGTTGTTTTTAAGGCTATTCTCAGATCAGATCAGAAGTAGTGTCCAGACACATTAAACACGTCACTACACTTGCATTGGATGCACACACATCCGCGTGCATCGTGAATGTCTGCTTTGCCGATTCCGCTTCAATGAATTCTTTTTTCGAAATATAACTGTCCTGATTCTTCCGGTAAAGAAAACCTTTCGACAGTACAGCATTAATTATTTATCATATGGATTTATTGTTTCTCCTCAGAACTGTCAATTATCTATGTGTCTTCTATGCCAGCAAACTATGAGCAATGAAACTATGAAACCTCCACGCTTGAAATATCATTTTGATTCCAAGTATACCGGCAAAAATGACAAAACATTGTCATATTTTTTTGCAACTCAAAGCCTGTTTCGAAAAGGAGAAAACACTAAACACGATGTTTACGGAAGGAACAGTACGGGAAAATGATGGTATAGTTGTGTCGTACAATATTGCATTACTGGTTGCAAAGATCGGGAAGTCCCTCACTATAGGAGAAACATTACTACGACCTTGAAGAAGTTCTGTTGACTGTAATGCTCAAGAAGTCCCACACAATTATCAAGAAATGCCTACATATATCTGTATGCATATGTATGTATGAACATATTATATATATATATATATATATATATATAGTGTGTGTGTGTGTGTGTGTGTGTGTGTCTGTATGCGTGCATACATACAAAATGCAACTGCTGTCGTCAAGTAACTTTAATTTCTATATACATAGGCACATGCTTCTGCCACTGCATACATATGTGCATGGAAGCTAAAGTTACTCGACGAGATCATATGAAAATTTGGCGTGATTTAATGTTACTTTGTTAAATACCTGGTTTTTCCTATGTTCTCATTCAATGAAAGTCTCTTTTCTTCTTAAAGTTCACTGTAAAATCTGTCGAAACCTTGAATTTTTCATTTCGGGATATATTCTAATCAACAGGATCGTAAGCAACCACATCAAAATGCCCACAGACTGAAAAAGGTTCATAACATATTTTTTGTGCAGTCATAGAGAGAACCGAAACCTTCAAATGCACTTTCTCCTGGAATTAAAGCCTGAAACGTTTGAGAAATCTGGAAAAAATCACACTGTTACTTGACATTGAGTGGTAAATATGTTTTCTCATTTGCAAATATGATACGCTTGAAAGCATGCTCGTCAGAAATGAAATTAGAAATATATTATTGTATTATCTTGTTGCTTACTTGTAAGAGAAATGACGCAAACAAGGCACATTTGATGTACGTTAGGGTGTAGATAGCGATCCTGCATTATTTCTAAAAGA